>NW_028274813.1:51599924-51751439 GCF_037043125.1 Eumetopias jubatus
CCAAGAGTTTGCCCATCATTCATAGAAGTATTCATTTAATTAATTGAATGATAATCTACTAAGTTAGTTTGATTCAAATAAAAATTCTAATAGTTTTGACATAAAAACAAAATAAATTCTTTTTTTTAAGATTTTTTTTATTTATTTGACAGAGAGAGAGAGAGACCACAAGCAGGGGGAGCAGCAGAGGGAGAGGGAGAAGCAGGCTCCCGTTGAGCAAGGAGCCCAATGCGGGGCTGGATTCTAGGACCCCGGGATTATGACCTGAGCTGAAAGCAGTCGCTTAACCAACTGCACCACCCAGGCACCCTAAATTCTTTTTTCTTTTGCAAATTTTATGCATTTTAAAAACTAACTTATGTTCAAAATAATCATTAAAGATTGGTCTGAAGTCTTCAAACATACAAATTATCTCATACAAATCTCAAAAGTCATGATTCCAAAATTACATTTTACACAATCTTTGGTTTCTAACACATATAAGACTCCCATATTGTTTATTTATGTTACTTTGGTAAAAACTACATTTTTAATTTTTTTTGCCCAACCAGTTATTTTAACATCATACTGTTATAATATGCTCTTAACTGCAATTATTGGTAACCCACAGTATATTTCTGTTTGTTTTTAAGAATTGAAGGAAACAACGGTTACTAAGAAGCAGGGAAGAATAGTCTTGATGGTAAAGTATTGCTTCCTTTGTTTTGTGATCTCTGTTGATTCATGGTTGGATTATTTCCAACTCTAAAAAATCACCATCCAATAAGACAGAAGTGATAATATAAACATCAACATATATTAATAGAAATAGGATGGAAATGCCCCCCCAAATCTCAGCTAGCACAATGGAAGTTTATTTCTCATACACATGCAGTACCATCAGTGGTAATGCAGGCTAGACAGAGTATAGGAAAGTCTGCTCTCCATCTTCAACATGAGGCTTCTCTTATAGCTCTGGGCATGGACTTTCAGACTGACTGGAGGAAGTGAGAAAACAGATCATTCAGGAGGTTTTTATGGGACAGGCTGTTCATATTTTGCCCTCCCCTTAGTCATGGCTGTATCTACCTACAAAAAGGGCTAGAAAATATAACTTTGCTCTTTGTTAGGAAGAAAAGGAAAGAGTGCACACTCCATTGAGTTCTCTCACCTACACTTAAAAAACACTCATTCTCTCCTCAAGTGACCCAATCCAGAGACCTGTTCAGTCACTGGATAAGCCTAGTATCCAGGATTTTCAGATCACAGACACTCCTCTTTAACTGGTCAAGACATGGTTCTATGTGGCCCAGAAATCTATGAACTAGAAAGAAAAGTTATCTGTCCCCCCAGACACTTAATCCAATAATACTATTCAATTATTTAAACACTTCCATTTTGGCTATTTAGTAACATGGGGAGATACTCTTAATCACTGAGGTAACAATGAGTGATATATAACTCTATCTACAGGATGATCTCAATTTTATTTGTATTAATGGGGAGAAAGAGTGAAAAATAGGTAACATTTGCAATGATTTTTGTGTTTCTCTTTGTGTAACTGGACATTAAAAGTGAGTTTTCCTCATTGTTCAGCATTTTGAAAGAGGCTCCAGATTCTAAAAAGAAAAATTCAATTGTTTCCAAGTACCTTGCATCTTTAAAAACTGCTGTTCCTCCTTTGCAGAATTTGCAAAGGGCATAGCCCAAATCCAGCTGGGCCAGATCTGGCCTGTCACCCCAGCTATGTCTTAGGAAAGAGGCTGGTGTTTAGGAGTCTGGGAGAAAGAGGTTATATTTTGAAAGACCTGTTGGGATGCTGTGCACATAGAGATGGCTTCTCCTCACTTCAGGTGAGAAGAGCTTCAGCGGGACCACTCGGATGAATGACCTTAGAATTTGAAAGACATAGGGAAATGCCATTTGACACATACCTTAGAAGTCAAGAGGCAAGGTGATGGTGGCTGGAACTTCTCTTGTCTGGAAGGGAACAGAAGTGCAGTGTTGCCCTTGGGGAGTGCTGCACTTCCACTGAGGACAAGGCAAGGGCCAGTGATTCCCAGGGCCCAAACGTGGACCCTGTTGAACGGAATCTGTCTGCAGCCACCTTACAGGAGACACCACCCCCAAGCCTACTGGGTACTAAAGGAGCATGACAGAAGGAGCCTTGCCAGAAGGGCTGAGGAGCAGGCTATGCAGACACACACAGAGGAGGCAGGCCCACCTCAGCAATATCACAGAAATCCCCTGAAGATAACCCCTGAGACATCCATTAAGTGCACCCAAGAAATAAAGACCTAGGAATTTTCTACCTGCTACACAGAGAACCAGATCCCAGACTGCAACTGATCCAGCTAATTAAGAGTTTGATCTTTTCACCTATTATCCTGGCCCAATTCTGGAGGAGACAGAAACAGTGGCAAGCTAAGAGGGAGAGTAGTTGGAGCAAGATAGAGTCCATCATGCCCCTTTGTGAGGATGGGCAGTCCACAAAGAGGAAGGCAGCACTGGGGGAAGGGAACATTTCACAAAAGATATGAATTTGGAGTTTTCACTCATGCACTGAATGGGATTTAATTACCAAAAGAAGCTGTTTCTGTAACTGATAACAACCAGAGGAGTTTGTAATTTCAAAAAATAATGAAAAAACAAAACAAAACACCAGGAATCTGCCTAGTGTATCAATCTATGTCCAGAAACCAAAATTAATGGAAAGTTAAAAAAATTACTTTCTGTTTGCAACCTAAGGAGACTACCTCATGCCATAAACCACTTATATTCACAATTACATGGATTTTATAATTTCCTACAATGACCAAAAATTATTTTATAAAATACCTGCCACTGTTTAAATATGTATAGGGGTGTGTGTGTGTGTGTGTGTGTGTGTGTGTGTGTGTGTGTGTGGACGCGCGCATGCACGTGCGTACTGGAGATACTATTGGTGTATCTACCTGATGTCAGGACAAATGATCAATTCAGACGACTCAGTCCAAAATGTCAAACTAGATGTTTGGTATGAGACAGGTATAAACAACTGCAGCATTGGCTGAATTTTTAACATTTCAACCAGTTATCTGAATGTCATGGAGATCAAAATATGGAGTGTGGTGACCTAAAATCTTTAGCAGAAAGGTTGTGCTTTTCAGCAGTTTGCATTTTATGCATTATAGATTAATTTGCTAACGAAACAATTTTCCCCTGCTTAGCTTTTTAATAATTCATCGGAAGTTCATTGGGTACAGATAAAAAGTTCACAACAATTAGTTTCAAGCAAATACTTTAGCATACTATAGCATAATGATTATTTTGCAGTAATCAGCTACTAAGAGCAGAATACATCATTCATCCAGTCAAAGATACAAACTAATTATCTAACATTATTTTCCTCCCCACAAACCACACAGCTACTCTTGTATACCTTGTTGCACTATTTACAAAGCCAGCACGATGCAGACACGGGAGGAGAAAACAGTAGCAAAACTTGTAAGTCATACATCTACTACGTAACATGAGCTATTTTTATTCTCTCACCTTTGTCTCATACTGCACAGCAAATACGGGAAAATATTACTATTTATGAGCTTCTCAAATCTTTCCTTCCTTGCATCCTTTATTCTTCTCTCCTCCTCCTCCCCTCTCTCTCTCTCTCTCAATTTCAATAAACGTTTTTTAACATCTATTAACAGTGTGCTGCTATTGGGGCACCTGGTGGCACAGTTATTTGGGAGTCCAATGCTTGGTTTTGGCTAATGTCGTGGTCTTAGGGTCTTGATTAGGGGTCATGATGCTCAGCCCCAAGTCTGCTTGAGTTTCTCCCTCCCTCTCCTTCTCCTGGCCCTCCCTCACTCTCGCTCTCTTTCTCTCTCTAAAATAAATAATCTTAAAAGAAAAAGTGTGCTACTATTTTAGCTATAAGGATATTTGGAGGAGTACAGAATTGGTTCTGCTCACAAAATATTTGGTCTTTTTTTTATTTAAAGATTTTTATTTATTTATTTGTCAGAGAGAGAGAGAGCACAAGCAGGGGGAGCAGCAGAGGGAGAGAGAGAAGCAGGCTCCCCACCGAGCAAGGAGCCCGACGTGGGACTCGATCCCAGGACCCTGGGATCATGACCTGAGCCGAAGGCAGACGCCCAACGCCTGAGTGGCTCAGTTGTCCCAAAATATTCGGTCTTATGAAGAAAAAAACATGCAAACAATTATGATTCAAGCTAATTTATGCTAAAATGGGGTGCATGTAAGTTCCTATATTTGAATAAGGAAGAGCAAGCTCAAGGTTTTGTAGAAAAATTGGGACAGCTTCACTGGAAGGGTTATATACTGCCTCTACATCTCATATCTCTGCAATGATACTGTTCCCTTTTGCAGAAAAAGCTACACTTTCATTTATTATTTTTACTCCTCATTAACTTATTTATATAGTAAACATTTATCCTATATTTATTCTGTTGTTTACTCCACAAACATATATTGAGGCCCAACTCTATGCTAGACAAAGAGAAATTAATTTTCTGTATTTTGATAGTACATTTCAATAGTAATGACTCCTTGAACATTTTCCCGAAAGATACGTTCGCATTAAACAACAGATTTGGAAGCTGTAAAGAGAGTTCGCAGACAGCTTAAAAATACTACCAACTCCCTAATAAAACCTAATTTTAGACATAATTATTGATAACAGTTCTTTAGTATTTTGCATGTGTTCTGTAATTCATTGCTTTTCCTCCGTAAATAAACACATATATTTAATGTCAAGCACCATCTGATTGGTGCTAAAGATTTAGAAAAGCATAGTGTTTTTGTTTTTGTTTAATTTGCATTCAAATGATAAGATTCTACTTGTCACTACTGTATACACTACTTTATATTAAAGGAAAAAATGCAATAAAGTGCTCAAATAATCACAAAGATGCTGTCTTTAGACAAACATGTTGACAGGTTAAAATTGAACTTTCTGCTGGCACATAGTGCAGCTACATGTGGGAAATCAGTTTGTCCTCTCTTCCTGGGTACTATTTTTACACTGGCATAAAATCTTTTCCACTGTTTCAGAGAAAAATGTCTTTAGGGTGGGATATATACCCCCAAAGCCAAAATAATTATACATATTCACATGATTTCTATAGTATGAAATAATAATGGTTTAACAAAAAGTTCACTTATTAAGAAATGATTTATTTTTAACATCCCCATAAATAATGCCATATGATCTTACAATGTTTCTTCTTAATGTAACAAAAGAAAATAAATTTGAGTAGCAAAATCATATAATTTTTAATCTATTAAACATTTAGTCAGTGAATGCTATATAGGGATTTGGGCTGAGCAAGAAAATTTCCTTGTCCTCACAATCAAAGAAATTTCAGAGTAGTGGGAAATCTAGTTAAGTGCTAGGATTAAGTATTCCTTGTCAATAAGAACATGTGGAGAGTCTCTTCAAAGAGGTAGGGATGAAGAGAGGCAGAGGTTTCAAAGGCTACATATCTACTATATTTATTCAACTAAACTAAAACATGAATTTTTTTTAAATACTTATTTATTTATTTTATAGAGACAGAAAGAGAGAGAGCGAGGGAGGGGCAGAGAGAGAATCTCCAGGAGACTCCCCACTGAGTGCAGCGCCTGATTGGGGCTGGATCCCAGGACCCTGAGATCATGACTTGAGCCAAAATCAAGAGTCCGACAACACTCAACTGACTGAGCCACCCAGGTGACCCATGAATATTCTTTAAATTCACCTCTCACAAGCAGTATATGAGAGTGACAATTTTACCATACCATTGGATATTACTGATAAATAATTTTCTGTTTGGGGCAATCTCTCAAGACACTAAATATTTATTGAGCGCCTACTGGAGGAATGAAAATAGACGTGCAAAGAAACATAGGTCCCAGTATTTGCTCTCAAAGAACTTCAAATTCTATTCAGAAATTAGAGATGATTACAACAGAGATTAAATAAATATATAAAAGGAAACTAAAGCAATGTAAAAGATGACAAAGAGCATATCAGTCTATCGGTGTCACATGTTTACTTAGAAAAAGAAGACACTTGCTCAAAGCAGTTTACCATCCTTCAGGAACAGAGGCCAGATCTGCAAAAAATGATGGGTGGGATATTTTTTAAAAGATTTTATTTATTTATTTGATAAAGAGAGAGCACAAGCAGGGGGAGTTGGAGAGGGAGAAGCAGACTCCCCACTGAGCAGGGAGCCTGACTCAGGGCTGGATCCCAGGATCCTGGGATCATAACCTGAGCCTAAGGCAGAAGCTTAAGGGACTGAGCCACCCAGGTGCCTCATGATGGGTGGGATTTTAATGGATGGGACATAATTGATGTGGTCAAGGAAAAGACAGAGGCAAAAACAATGAGATACCCTAGAATTAAGGGTATATATATAGAGAGAGGGTATTGAGATAAAAGAAGCAGGCCTAATCAAATACTGCATCCATTTAAATAAATTCAACCATAAATATTGATAGAGCATGTTCCCTACGCCAGGCACTAGGGTCAAAGAGAGGACAGAAATGTATAGGTGCAGTCCTTGACATTTAGAACCTAAATATTTTTCTACACAGAAAATCTACAAAGAAAACGTATATACAATACAAATATTCAATGCCCTTCACAGGTTTAAATTAAAATAATATACATATGTTTGTGTATACATATATATGTTATATAAGCTTATCCTCATAAGTAAATTTTGTCTGCACATAGATGAATATAGATATATTTACAAATATTAATCAATATATTCATCAACCAATCATTAAGTAATTATGCTTTGCTAAGTACCATCCCAGGTACTTTATATATGAATACTTTAGTTGTGGTGTCTACAACTTTAAGAAATAAGATTGCTAGAGTAATTTTATAGATAATACTTTTATCTATATTCCTGCTATATTTTGAGAATGAAAGAATCATTTTATTTGAGTAATCTCATCTACTTTTTTATATATTTAAGCCAATGTTTTTCAAGAACTAGTTTTTTCTCACAGAAGATGCTTCCAGAATAGATACTTAGCACAATCAAAATTTCATGAAGATGTAACTAAGTTCTTAAAATGCTAAAGTTTGAGTATATTGCCATATCTCATTGCATATCAGAATTTAGAAATTATAAAATTAAATTTAAACCCTACAATTATTTATGGATGTAAAATTAGAAAGAAAAATATTTTAAAATCAACAAATTCAAATAATATCATAAACAGAATTAGGTATTTTTACTGAAATTTGGTGCTGTTTACAAATTATTTGTAATGATCATTCTTAAATGATTGCATGTAATTTAATAAAACATCTACTGAAGTGTAAAGTTTACAGTTTGGTGTTAGACTTAGCCACGACCCTAACTACCATGATTAGGCAGGAATCTGAGGAAATTTGATTATTTAACAGCAGCATCAAGAGATATAGTTATGGGGGCGCATGGGTGGCTCAGTTGGTTAAGCGACTGCCTTCGGCTCAGGTCATGATCCTGGAGTCCCGGAATCGGGTCCCGCATCGGGCTCCCTGCTCAGCGAGGAGCCTGCTTCCCCCTCTAACCCTCCCCCCGCCATGTACTCTCTCTCTCTCTCATTCTCGCTCTCTCAAATAAATAAATAAATCTTTAAAAAAAAGAGAGATATAGTTATGGAAAGATGTCTTAAGTCACCTCCCTTTTTGTCACTCCAGAAAATGTAAATGTATTTTTAAAACATTGATCTTGAAACCACTAGAATTGCCTTTCTTTTCTTTTCTTTTTTTTAAAGCTTTTATTTATTTATTTGACAGAAAGACACAGCGAGAGAGGGAACACAAGCAGCAGGAGTGGGAGAGGGAGCAACAGGCTTCCTGCTGAGCAGGGAGCCTGATGCGGGGCTCAATCCCAGGACCCTGGGACCATGACTTGAGCCAAAGGCAGACGCTTAACCAACTAAGCCACCCAGGCACCCCTCTGCCTCTTCTGTTAATCTTCTATCTTTTATCCTTTTCTGGGACAGTAATTGTTCTTAAATGTTTGATCAGGCCTATCACTCTTACCGCCTTAAGTCTTTCCTTCAAATTATCAAATTATTTTCAAGTTATATTACAATCACTTTCAAACATGTCTACTTCCCCGTATTTTCCAACAACAAAAAAATAGAAACAAAAAACAAAACAGTATCAATAATTAACATTTTTCTTTATCAAACGACTATCCTATTTGTCACCATGATGCCATTTTCAGATCCCTGATATACCACCTTCTGCACCCTCCCCTTGGTTCTTTCCTAAAAAGATCCTTTTCTGGGAGGATAATTTTAGTATGCCATGTCATTTTTATTCTAAGTCTTTATTCAATACACAATTGTAAAGGAAGATAAATTGTCTGAAAAATTGTTTTCAATTATTTAAAATCTAATGTTTTTCTCTTCAGAAACACTTTTAATCATTCTATTCCTGAAGACAGGAGGTATTTCACATGATTGATTTTTCTATCAAGAGTGTTTGTCATGAAATTTAGTATAAAAATAAGATTATCTAGCTCTTTGCTATTCATTAATCAGAACCTAATTCATTCTTTGAGGAAAATATATGTTTTCTTTATTTGGGCTGTCTAAACATTTGATTACTTCAAAAACATTTTGAGTAAATGAAAATCTGAACCTGGATGGGAAATGAAATCCCTATCAACCTTGCTCTGTCATAGTTAGCATTTAGCTTTGTTCTGTAATGCCATAAATCTGTCAATCTCTTTCTTCATTTCCATTACCTTTTTTTTCTGAGAGCAAAAGACAAAGGAACTCGACTCAGAAGGAAGGTATTTTCTATTAAACTCAAGAGAAAATTTTTGAAAATAAGTCAATAGTATGCTGACAACATTTTCAGAATTCATAGTAAGCATTTTATTTAATTTAATAATCTTCCAGGGCAAAGGGATTGTGTTTTAAGTCTCTGACTAGGAAAGTCAGAAATTCCATCAGAAACTAGTCATAGCAATTTAGGTGCATAAATTTTTCTGACTGGAAAGAATTTAAAGAACTACTGTAATTACATCATTGTAGAGATAAGGTGCTGGAGGTAAGAAGCGACTTTCCCATTGTTACTCAGGTTCCTAGTTTCAACATCTGCTGGCAAAGAAGGCCCAGCTTTGTGTCAGTCCACAGAGGAGAAAGGTTTACCCAAGCTTGATTAGCACATTTACACCTCTTCAGGTCAGTTCCTCCATGCACTGGTGCAGCTCAGCCAGGAAGAATTTCAGAAATACACTCTGAGAAGCTTGACCTCTAGACTTGTCCTATATTCTGGATTAAGTACACCTGGAAGAGGGCTCTGCACTGGTAACTCTTTGCCTTACAGATATCATCCAGAATAAAGCAACAAAAGGATATTAAATTATTTGTGTGAATCTATGAAAGTTTTAAAATGGTGGTTACTAATTACTCCTGCCATCAGTTAGATGACAGTTTAAATTTTACTAAATGTTTTGGTTAAAAACAAATGCTAGATTAACTGTAACTGGATAAATATCCATAACTTCATTGCAATGAAGTCAGTAAATAGCTTGGATTTGAATCCCAGCTCTGCCATTTAAGATCTGTGTAAACTTGAGCAAGTAAAACTCTGTAACTCTCTTAACTTAGTTTTAAAATGGAGATAATAAATTTCACTTTTTGTCTTGTTTTGAGGATGAAACAAGTCAAAATGTGTCAGACTCATAGAAGAGACTGACCTATATTAAGGGCTCAAGGATGTAACTGTTAATTACATAGCAAATACAATTAAATATTAAATAAATTTTAAAACATTTTTCATTGATATCTGTGCCTTGCTACAGCTGGTTCCCCAGGGATTCTGGTTTCTAGGCTCTGCTTACCCCATTTTCCCAGCAGTCCTAGCATAGTAGTGGCCTAATCCAATGACCGACCTCTGGGTTGGATCACTGACCTGTATTTGTCCTTTTAGTTCTTTCTTCAGCTAGCTCTCCACCTTTGGAGTTTTCTGGTGCAGATTCTCTTTTCTCGATTAGATGCTGACTGATAGATCTGCCACAATTCAATATATATTTATTTTCTACCACTTATTTCTATCTCTGAGTACCATGTCTTATATATTTACCTCTTAGTTACTGCCAAGGTGCATGCATGAGTATACTATTATATGAGTCTTATCTTTCTATCACTCCTTATCCAGCACATATCTCTGTGCATTTCAATACATTTTAACAATATAAGGTAGACACTAATATTTGTATTTATAAATGTAACTGTATATTTAAAATTTTATGATATGTGCCTAGTAAAAAATATTGGAAAAAAGAATATCAAGTACTGACAATAATTATATCTGGAAGATGGAATTCGGATTACATTTTATTGCCTTTATTATCCTTTTTAACAGAAATTATTGGTATTTCCAAAAATGTTTACAAAAATAGACATTGCTTCTTTAATCAGAAAAAAACCTATATTAATTCAAATGAACTAATATAATTTATTAGTTACTCATAGTTTTGGACTTTTACTTAGAAACATTAAGCATACTGAAAGATATTATGCACTGCCTATTTAGAAATATCCACTCTTAAATCTAATCCGAACTCAAATAGTCCTTTGAACACAAAATCGTCCCTCTTTCTAGAGAAGTCTTACAGTTGGAAATAATTTTATTTAAAATGTTAAAATTTGGAAATGTGAGGCTGGTTAGTTCATTACTTACTCTGTGCTTACTTACACGTTACCACAACCTGACAGCTCCTTGTTGCATTAGGTCCCCAGTGATTATAAGCTACTTTATGGAAGGGATCAGAAACTACTTTCAAATCTCCCAATGTTCTTTCAGAAACATATAATAATAATAATAATGATAATGATAATGATGATAACATCTATTATTTATTATGTGGTTATCATCTATATTAGACATCATAATACACCATCTCAGTTAATTGCCTTTACAACCCAATGGAATTTTATCATCATTTTACAGATGAGGAACATGTGCAAGAGAAATTAATTTGTACAAGCCCACAAGCAACCCATTAGGTATTAGAACTTAGATTCAAAAGGATCCAATACAAAATACAATAAAGATACCTAAATTCTTAAATAAACACAATATTTCATCTTTTGAGAAACATTGAAATCCTTAAGGAATGAGGAATCTACATGTTGTACTATGGCAGGAATGTGCCTTTTATGACCTTTCTGCACTACAGGGCCCACAGAGAGGCACACTAGATATGTGAGAGCTTGTTTTAACCACGAAAATTTTTCATGGTTATGGATTACCTCATCACTTACTAAAGTCAAATCTGCTTCCTTCTTTTACATTCCCCATAGGCATGCCCTTGGCAAACACCACAACTCTAGCACTTCCAAAAGAAAGAATCTCCAAGGAAGAATTATAATACTGTATGTTAAGATTCCAAATATTTAAAAATCATTTATTTTCTTAAAATAATGGCTGACATTTATCTGGAGAATGTGCCACCTGCTGTAATAAGTTGATCAGAAAAGAAGGAAGGAAAAGCAAACTAACAGAGCAAGAATAAGAAGTCATTATGAAAATGAATTACTTTGTAGAGCACACACAGGAACCTACACACTGGGAATTTCCCCCCAGTTGCTCCCAAAGAATCCAAACTGCAATACTGCAATGTGTGTGTGTGTGTGTGTGTGTGTGTGTGTGTGTGTGTGTGTGTGTGTGTTCCCTTAAAAAGTTTCTTATCTCTCATTCCCGACCACCACCAGAGAGAGAGAGATTAGATTTGTCTTCAGATCTATTCCAAAGTCATTGGGAAATAATTTCAGAGGCCACCAATACCACTAAAATATAAAACACTGCAGATTTTCATGTTTAGAATTGCTCTTTAATTTTTTAATCTATCAGAATGACTGCCCTAGACAGCCTGAGGTAGAAACTTCTGCCCTGCAGGACAAAGAATTTACTTTTTTTTCCCTTTTAAAGAATAGATAAGTAGACTTGTATAAAAATCAATAAATCATCTTCCAAAAAACTTTATTTTACTTTCCAACAGTTAGTATAAGAGTTTACCTGTCTCATTCAAGCTTTAAACATTAATATTGCTATTAATTATTGCTAATTTGATAGTTAAAAATTATACCTAATTTCTGTATTAATTTATATTTCTTTTACTGTCAAATTGGGTGCATTTTCATCAGTTTATCAATCACATGTATTTCCCCTTCTGTGAATTACTTCCAGGTATGCCATTTCCATTAATTGTGGGTCTTGACATTTTCTTCAGAATATCCTCATAGACTACAAATATTATCTGATTGCCTATTTATTACAATAACTAAAAATTTTTTCAACTTATAGTTACAATTCTTAGATTCACACAAAATTTTAATGTTTTTAGGTCAAATCTATTAATTTTTTGATATATTTTATCATTTTTATACCCAGAAAGTTATTCTCATCCAGTGATGAGGCAGATATTCATCTACATTTTTGTCCAGCTTTTTAATCTGTCCATATTAATTTCTTGCTAAATACTCTAATTTCTCAATATGTTTTATTGAACAAAACACAATTTTACTAATTATGTATTTCTTAAGAACTAAATATCACATGAAAAATCACAAAAGAAAATCATGTGCACCCAGGCCTCAAGTCAGATATCATCAAGAGAAAGCCATCAGACTGCCCCCTAAGACTTTTCTTAGCAAGGCAATTCCATGATGAATTTACTATACTTCAGAGTCTGGCTTTCTACCTGACATAGTCCAAATTCCGATTTGTCAACACATCAAAATAGATTTTCCTCTTAGGAATAATATATCTAAACCAAACTCACACAAGACTAATATACAAAACCAAACTCACACTAGACTAATATATATTCACTGTCAGTGGATTCATTTACAGTGAGAAGTATGTCACAATGACCACACACGCATGTCTCCAGGACCAGTGTATTCTACTTCTGTGAGGCAGACTGGCACATAACTCAGAATAACAATGGAAAATGGGAGGCGGATAGGACTTACCAAGTATTAATTCAAAGAACTGTCTGATTTTTTTTTTTTGTCATTAGGCTACTGATGCATTAAAATGTAAGCAATCATGTGCTTCTTTATGGTGATTTTATGTACAATTACGTACTGATTTCTTCACTCAGCTCTCTGAAGGCAAGCTCATTTCCAAGTTCCTAGGAATATCATTCCCTCTAACACCAATACGCTGATAATAATGTTTCAGCTTATCAATTTTCTTTGTTTTAAACTGCCTGCTTATTCTTATACCAGTTCAACTTTCTTTTAACTATGATGGTGGTTAAATATGTTTTAATATCTAGTAGGGAAAATTCATTTTTACTTTACTATTTCAAGCTATTTATAGCAAATTTTGCCTCTTTCTTATTTAAGAACAGTTTAGAAGCACCTGAGGTTTTGAATAAAAAAAAGAAGACATTTGAGAGTATTACTAAAATTAAATTAAGTAAATAAATATTGGAAAAACTGACATCTTTAGACTCTCGGGCCTTCTCATTCACAAGCACAATTTATCTCTTTATTGATTCAAAAAAATCTTATTTTTTTATTCAGGCTCTACATAATGTACTATCTTATTTTTTATGTAGGGATTATGAATAGGATTCTTTTTCATTGTAGCTTATTATTGTGGTATCTAGAAAAGTTATCAAAAGTATCCATTTAAAATAGTCTTATATCCAGGCCATTTGTTGAAGTGGCTCATTATACTTTACCGATTTATACCCGCTAGATCCAGTTTCATCCATATGCTTTTATTCATTGAGCAAAGATTTATGACCACGTACCGGACACAATGTGAAACTCTAAAGAAACAGAGATAAAGAGTTAATAGCCAGTGCACGAAGGGAACTTGTTCTAATAAATAGAAAAGAATGAGAAAAAGAAAAGTAGATGAAAGAGATGACATTGCACATTGAAAGAACAAATATTCATCCTAGAGATTTAACACATTACTATGCGCTGCTTTACAAATTTGCCTCAAATCACTTTGCTCATCTTCAATTGTAGATTTGTGCTTGGCTGTATTTTTCCTTGCTAACTGTGCAACTGCTCTATCTCATTTGATTCATAAAGTGTTGCATTTTTAAATTTTCAGCAGATACTATATTATTTTAAAGAATTATCATTCCAAAAAGACTTGACTTTAGGCATTACTGCTCAGATATCTTTTAATCTTGAGGCAAGTAATCTATCTTTAAAATGCATATATCCTACAAGAATCACAGATATCCAAGCAGAATATATTAGAATAACTGCCCTTTCTACCCTCAGCAAGTTTCAAGCAATGAAGTTCACTTTGGAGTGAGGATATTGAAAATGTACAGTAAAAGGAAGTAATACAAGCCCTGAAAAAAAATAAACTGTGAACCCAATAGACTTGATAGGTCATAAATATTAAGATTTCAATACCTAGGACCTTAAGAATACTGGCATTTAACTCTACAGTTGACACTATTTCCGTATAGGAAGTTGCTACTTTAAAGAGACTGTCTTAGCCTGTTCACACTGCTATGACAAAATACCACAGACTGGCTTATAAACAACAAATTTATTTCCCACAGTTCTAGAGGCTGGAACTCTAAATGTACAATGCTAGCACAGTCAGGTAAGGGCCCTCTTCCAGGCTGCAGGCTTCTCATTATATCCTCATGAGTTTGAAGGGGCTAGAGATCTCTCCAGAGCCTCTTTTATGAGGGCATTAATCTCATTATGAGGACCCTGCACTCATTACCTAATCACTTCCTAAAGGCCCACCTTCCAAAAGCCATCATATTGGGCATTTCTGTTAACACAGAAATTTGGGAGGAACATAAACATTTGGACCATAGAAGAGTTATGAATCTTTTCCAAATAGAATAATAAGAAAAATTATCAGTTTACCAGATATTAGCTTTTTTATCCCTGAACCCAGGAAATTTGCAGATTTCATTGTACTTTCTGTCTGCGATTTGTACCTTTGTATATTCATAAAGAAATATACTCGTAAGTTGGACATTCTTCTAGATAATTTACATTCAGCTTTCTGTTTTCACATTCCTTCCATACTAGAGAGTAGTATGGCAATGCATATTTGATGGGTAATAGAGTAGTACTGTCCACCCTGTTGTTCCCTTATTTTTGCTATAAATAGCAATTGTTTGAAAATAAGAAAAAATTCCAGTAAGATGTGGGGAAGTATTTCTGGGATATCATCAAACTAGTGGAAAAATTATAGTGTTGGTTTGCTGGGGCGGTCCTTCTTTGCCATGTTATTAGGGCTGCTGTGCTTCTAATTTGAAAAGTAAATTGAATAATGCTATTATGGGCCAGCTTTTGAATATATGGTCAATATGTATTTTAAAATTTTCCAGCAAAGGGGAATCCTATATGTTTATTTAACTTTTGAACTTTCTAGGAACGTGAGTGTTTGTTTAACAGAATAATAATAAAAAAAGAATGATGTATCATATAAAACCCCAAAATACACAATGTATATTTTTGTAATTCATGAATTATTTTCAAACAACATTTCTGACTCTGAACTGAAATCACAGCAGATAACCAAATGGTCCTTCAACGAAGTATTACATCATAAGCAACATACCTCGACAAGCCTTTTCTATTATCAGCTATCTGGCATAGACTCAAGTAGCTATGAGGCTACTTGAATTCAGCCTCCTTTTCTGTTATTCTCTTTTCTCTCCTTTTCTTTACTTTTCTTTTTTTCTTTTCTTCCCCTCCTTTCTTTTCCTTCCCTCTTCCTTTCTTTTACTTTTTCTTTCTTCTTTTTCTACTTTTTTTAAAAAGAAAAACCTCTTTGCATTGCTCCAGAAAAATCCACAAATTAAGAACTTAAAAGAGTAGCAAGATACAGTGTGATGCAGAGGAATGAATCTTAATCTGGAAATCAAGAGATGTCAGTTTTAATTATATTTTCACAGCTGGATTACTTGCGTGATACCAAGGAAAATCAATCCTAGTGGTTTTCAGACTTCCTTTAATAAAACAAAGTGATTGGCCTAAATAATCAATGCAAAAATATTTTGACATTGTCACATATCCATGTTCAATGGCTGTTGGATGTTGTAGAGCAAGAACTATATACAAGTTAAGTGATGGTCATTACATTTACCGTAATGAATAATCATATGCTTGAGCTTATATTAATTAGGATCTGAGGTTAAATAAATAAAACGGAGACTGTTGAACAAAATTATTTCAGCTCTTTTGCTTGCATTTTATTTTCTAACTATGATTATGTGTCATGTGATTTATGGTTAATTTACAAGTAAGGGTCAATAATACTGGCATAATACTATGCCACTACATATAGAAATATAACCTCTAGGTAGATTTCTTTTTTTTTTTAAAGATTTTTTTTTATTTTTTAACAGAGAGAG
The DNA here is from genome assembly GCF_037043125.1 of Eumetopias jubatus. Taxonomy (NCBI): domain Eukaryota; kingdom Metazoa; phylum Chordata; class Mammalia; order Carnivora; family Otariidae; genus Eumetopias; species Eumetopias jubatus. The sequence goes on from NW_028274813.1 coordinate 51,616,280, forward strand.
AGAGAGAGAGACAGCGAGAGAGGGAATACAAGCAGGGAGCATGGGAGAGGGAGAAGCAGGCTTCCTACTGAGCGGGGAGCCCGACGTGGGACTCGATCCCAGGACCCTGGGATCATGACCTGAGCCGAAGGCAGACGCTTAATGACTGAGCCACCCAGGTGCCCTAGATAGATTTCTTCTTAATAGCAAGGTGAATATAATCAAATTCAAAAACTGAAGTTTGAATTCATATCACCTTCCTGCATGTAGAAATTACCTTCTAAGAAAATAGCCTGGTCCCCTTTAAGGCAAACTTTAAAATGTGTAATAAGATACAAGGGGAACTTTTACCATTACAGAGTACAGATTTTGCTGACTGGAACTTTGCCACAGTGCCTCACGATTCAGAAGAGAATAAACAGTTTATAAACTGAGCTTTGCTGGAGTAATCGTCTTCATTAGCATGGTTTTCTTCTGACCCTGAATTGACCCTGGAGCTCTAATTACCTTAAGTTTAAGTATAATTGTGAACATACGGTAAATGAAGAATACACGAACCTGAGTGAATTTACAAAGTCAGCTATGTAAAAACAGATTCTTAGAGGTCAAACTAAACTAATATGTAAATACATAATGATTTTCACCTCCAGAAATAGAGGTTATTCTCTCTCTCAAAATAATTACTATCATTCTAGCTTCATAAGTATGCGTTGTTGCTTTGTAAGTCAAGCTGATTTCAAATCTTACTTTTCTTTTAATTCTGTAATCCTTATTATAGTATTCTATGTTGATCTCTTCTCATTTAAAAACATTCCTATTTTCCTAATGCAGACACAATTGACCTTGTCCAGAACAATCCTGTCTTTATATGAAATTTCAAGCTGGCGAAAGCATATATAAAAGGAAAAACGCTGCAAGCAGTAAATGTTGCTCAGTTTACATTCTCCAACATCAGCATGTCTAAATGGTCCTCTTTACCCCAATAAGATCTATCTTATGCTTACTCTTTCCAAAATGGTTCTAGTTTCTTTGAAATCCAAATTGCTGACCACTCTTCCATCGGGTAAAATTCAAGTAAATAATGTAAAGAAATAAAGGTTTTGCAGTGAACTTTTATATATGTATATATGTACAATACAGTCCCAATTATTTGGAGAGCTAAGAGCTAAGAGTTGGGCACTCACCTGGAAGCTGAATGAGGAGACCCATAACAATGATTTTCATTTCCACTTTATGTTTTAATGTAGAAAGTATTTGCAGAAGTATTGTATATATTTTAATTCTCTACTATTTAATACTAATGTTTAGCCATGAATAATGTATATTTGCTGACTGGTTCCTTTATCGTGAATAAGTCAACGAAATTATTTTGTACTTCAAAGAAACAGTCTATTTCTTAATATTCTTTGTATTATCTGATGTATATTTAGGGAAATTATCATATTAGCTTACCACCAATTATATTACTGATATAAAAAATAAAGACCACATAAAGAATGATTACAGAAAAGTAATTAGGAGAGCTTTGAAGTTAGTTTTGATGGAATTATTAATTGAAAGCCAAAGTACTTGATTTAGATCAAGCAAGTAGAATCTTCCTAACTCAAAGCTTCATCACCATTTCATTTTGATATTAAAACATTAAAGTATCTGACTGAATGTTTCAAACACATTTGCCAACAATCTAATCATGTTTACATTTTAACAAAACTATGGTTTTCATTCTCTCCCACATATGAAGCCTGAACTTATCCAAAGCTTCTTTTTTTTCTGCTTAAAATATATTTTATTCTTTTTTTTAATAATTTTTTGTTATGTTAATCACCACCAAAGCTTCTTCAATACGCTAGCAAAGCTACTGATAACAACACAAGGTATAGAACATGATGAAATTAGAGAACATTTGCATTTTTGAGATAAAGAAATGGAATGAGTGATCCCTCACCTACCACTGTCCTTGGAACAGAGTAGGTAGCAGATTGTTGACTAAACCAGTCAACAAGATTGATGTAATGACAATATATGAATTACTGATCTACCAAACTATGACAATGATCCTGTATATAATGCAAAAACATTCAACAACAACGTCACTATAATGCTTACCACCATGGCAAAAACATAATAGAAAGACATTTGAGCATCATGTGAATTATAACGTTACAGAGTTCACTCTTAAATTCTCCTTTCCTTAACTGAAGAATAATGCAACTGTGCTGGTCCTCTCTGGTTCTTACAGTAAACAGTTCCATTAAGAAAAAAAAAAAAGTCTTGTGAAATAGATGCACACATAATATGAATAACAAAGATAGAAAAGCTACTTTTGTTACTTAAAAACTATTCTATAGGGAATTCTTGATTTTTAATTGCATAAAGAGATGGGGTTCCTTGTGCTTTAAGTCATACACTATATTTTATTCATAGTTACAAAATGGATGATATTATTTAGAATTCCTTCATAAGATTTTAAAAAAAGAAAGTTTCTATAAACATTGCATTTTAAATTCTATCCTGAATAGATATTTGCAAGAAGTGATGTTGTTCCATATTAAACTATGATTTTTATTTTCCTCAAATTTTCTCTTATGAATTCTTCCTGTACCTCATTCTAATATCTTAAAAAAAGTTCAAAGTGAGGATATTTTATACAACATAAAAAATGTTTTCTGCTTTAGATGAAACTCATCTTTTTTTCTTTCTGAATGTAGTATATGTGGTCATCATATAAACTTAAGTTTTTTGTGTGGCAAATGTTATTAAGCACCACATCAGTTCTATTTTATAATACCTCTATATAAACATTTGGGCAATGAATGAGACGCTTAGTTAAACCATTTTTCTCTTTCTTTTGAATTTTGCATTTGTACCTATATTGTTCTTTTGAAATTAGATTTTTTTCTTATCGAATTTGTTTTCTCATTGCATTTGTTTCACAATGGTCTGCTTTCTGATTTAACACTTTGGATAAAAATTAAGAGAATGGTATGAGGATCCTGGTAATTTATTATGATTCTATATGCCTTTCATTTCTGAAATTTCTAAAATTTAAAGAATCATAGAAAATTGTGAATGTAGAAGATGTCCCGGAAGCATCTAAGATTTTCCATTCTTTATTGTTGAAGTTGTTTCATTTTTTAAGGCTGAACTCTGCAGAGGCGCCTGGGTGGCTCAGTTGTTAAGCATCTGTCTTCGGCTCAGGTCATGATCCCAGGGTCCTGGGATCCAGCCCTGCGTCTGGCTCCTTGCTCAATGGGAGCCCGCATCTCCCTCTCCCACTCCCCCCTGCTTGTGTTATCTCTCTGTCAAATAAATAAATAAAATCTTTAAAAATAAAAAAAAATAAAAATTTAAAGTACAAATGAGAACAAAAGAGAGGAAAAAAAAGCACCTAAGTGTGGCTAAATAAGGGTATACCTTGATATGGCCAAGGAATGTGGTATGTCAGAATTCTCTTATTTTATTGTGTATAATATTTAGTGTTTGATATTTTATAATATACATATAATTTTAATTAAAAATTAAATATGTATACATATGCAATTAATGAATCACTTAACACTACATCAAAAACTAATGATATACTATACACTGGCTAACTGAACATAATAAAAAAATAAATAAAAATAAATAAACTTATTTATATCCCTCCCAATAAAAAAATAGTCTTAATTTTAAAATTAGATAAAAATACTGTGAATTCTATTTTTATTTATTTATATATCTATTTATAGTATTAATTAGATATGATGAGATAAATCTATCTAATTAATACTATAAATTTTTAATATCTTCACAGATGTACATCTGCATTTATACATTTTGAATTCTCAAAGTCTGATTATTAAAATGAAAGGGAGACATTTAAAATATTATTCAGATATTTAAGGAGAGGTTCATCCATTTTTGTATCCTCTGCAGAATCTGGTAAAAAGTTCTTATTCCATAAGTTTTTATTTTTGTTTTGTTTTGCTTTGTTTTGTTGTTGGTACACTTTGCATGAAACATTACAAACTATAGGAGAATATGATCATTGCTACCTTGAGAGTGTGAGATGAATGTTTTGAGTAACTATGGAGAAAAGCTTTATGTAGAGCTTTGACAATCAGAAAATTGCAGGAAAATGTTAAAGTAAAAAAAATATGTATTTTGAAGTCTTACAGAATATTTAATTTGCATTAGTAGGGTCTTTACTTATCATTAAATATCAAATAATTGTTAAAAATAACTTTGCCAAAATATACAAAATTAAACGTGTTGCTATATAATTGATTAAACATATAAATAATCAAAGTTCAATAAAATACAAAATTGAAAAAACATTATAGTAGCTGGTTATTAAAACAGTTTTTAGATTATCTGATACTATGACTAATATGGAATGTTTAATAAATATTAATTTAAAAATACAAATAATGTTTGGTATTTACTGAGTGTTCATTCTGTGCCTGGATTTGTGGCAATTATGATATATGCATTATCTTACTGTCTCATCACAACAACCCAAGGAATCAACTATATGGATCACTGATCCCTGACAAGGCTACCATCTAGTGGTGATTAATTTAAGCTTTAATCTGATTAAAGTTACCTCAGAATTGTTATTCTGGCACCCCAGGGAAGACAGCTAGATAATTCAGAGGGACAAAAATTTAAATTGCTGAATAATTGATTTGAAGATAGGACAGAATCCTAAATTATCGATGTTGTAGCCTACTTCAGCACATTCAAATATGCCCATTTTGAGAGGCTGTGTTAAGGGATCTGAGCACTATGAAAATATAAGATATTTAATATTGTGGGCACTGAGGAACATAATTTATGAATGTTACTATTTTTGACAAAAGTGTATTATTTTAATTAAATTTTTATATCATTATCATCTAAATTAATACTATGTTCAATTCACTGGCTATATATATCACAGAATATTAAAGGATAGTTGGGTATAAAGAGAAGGGAAAAATCTGAAATATATATTGGGATAAATAAGAAGAGAAAAAAAAGTTGAAACTACCTATCTACATAGCAAACTATCAGTGTTGTCAACCATATCTCTCAAGTGCAAATCTGGTGGTATTTGGATACAGCCTTTAATAAGCTCATAAATGGTTTCCATGGCACAACCCACATCCCACCCAAAATCTCCATGCACTTGAAATTGAGCAAGAGATCTCATGAGACATCACACTCAATTACAAAGTACTCTGAAGGGTGGCTTTATGCTGGTTTTCTCAATTAATTACAGCAAGTGTCACCATGGACAGCTTGCAGCAGTTAATTGAATTTGACAGGTTAACTTGAGAGCCCTATTCACTGAATGCCCTAGAGACTTGAGGTGAGCAAAAGGGCTGCCCAAGACAGAAAACATAAGACTTCAAGTAAAGAAGAAAACAGTGGAGTCAGCATTGGGCAGCTTGGAAGTATTTATCTCCAAAAGAGAAGAATGATCAGAGAATACATCAGTGAGGTACCATTTCATCATTCTTATTTTCTATTAGACTGGCCAATTTGCTTCTATTTTGGAGATTTCTGTGCTAAGATTTTATAAATTTTGGAGGTTTCTGAATTTTTTAATAGTTACACAAATTAAAATATAGTGCTCTTTCAAAAAAATATACATATTGCTCTTTCATGTTTCTGATTGGCCACACCCAAAGGCCATAGCAACACAATTTTAAGTTCAAAATTGATCTCATTTTTCTTATCCCCACTTTAAAATTATCTTTTGCTCCAATTTTCCCCATGTTTGACAAAACATTGACCTCAGAACAATCAACCTAATTCGAAATATCATCTTTGACTTCTTCCTGTACTTTCACTTCCTTTGCTTCCACTAACACCTTTCAGTAAATTCTCATTACTTCTCTTCTTCAAATATCTCTAAAAATCCCTGTTCTAGTCTCACTACTATTTCTCTAGTTCAGAATATCATTATACCAGCCTATATAATAATAACTTTAAAAGAATTATTACATCATGGATGATATCCCTGCCTTCATTTTCTGGTCCTCTCTGCTCCTGTTCTTGTGTCCAACTTCTGCACAGTGTTGATGTGAGACTTTTTCTGAAATGCAGAACTGTTTATGTTATTTCTGTCTCTAGTAAGACTGTGAGACTAATGGTTACATTAAATTTATTAATTAAGATTGAAACTTGAATAGGCACATTTGGACTAGTGGCTACTGTATTGAACAGCGCTCTACAGGAAACTCTTTAACATACAATTTAAAAGATAAAGCGTAAAATAAAATTCTAAAGAGACATTCCACTTACCTAAAATAAAGCATAAAAAGAGAAACAGGAACACAATTCAGGGAGAAATACATAGGAAACAAATAATAAAATGCTAGACCCAAACTCAATCATATCATAGCAATGATTAAATTGAATATTAATGGTCTATACATTCCAAATAAATGGTAGAGATTTTCCCTACTGGATTTTGTTTTTCAAAAGAAGTTGGAAAACTATATGGTGCCTATAAGATATGCATTTTAAAGATAAAGTCTTGAGATGCCTGGGTGTCACAGCTGGTTTAGCGTACAACTTGGCTTCAGTTCAGGTCATGATCTCAGGGTCCTGGGATTAAGCCTCACATCAGACTCCACGCTCAGCATGGAGTCAGCTTGAGAGTCTCTCTCTCCCTCTTCCACTGCCCCTCACACTCGTGCTGTTTCTCTCTCTAAAATAAATAAATAAAATCTTTAAAAAAATAAAGTCTTATGTTGCAAGTAACATGATGATTAAAGATATATAATGCAAACAGTAAGGTGGAATGCCTATTTGAATAAAAACAAAGTGGATTTCTGAAAAGGAAGGATAATTGGAGATAATGGAAGGCATTTCATAAAGATAAAGGTAAAAAGAAAAAAGACATAACAATCATAAATATGCATACCTCTAAAGCAAAGTTTCAAAATACATCAAAGAAGCACTGATAGAACTAAAGAGAGGAACAGGCAAATCCACAGTTTTAACTGCATATTTTCACACTCTTCTTTTAGTAACCGATAGAATACATAGTAAATAAAATCAGTAAGGATACAGAAATTTGGAACAATACTACTACCACCTTGGCCTCATAGACATTTGTAGAACACCTCATCAAACAACTGTGAAATGCTCATTTTTTTCAAGTGCATAAGGAATTTTAACTGAGGCACACCTTGTAGTAGGCCATAAAACAATTCTGAGTAACTTCAAAAGTTGAAATCTTATAGTGTGTGGCTCTTCTGGTCTCAGTAAAAATTAATACAGAAATGAATCACCGCATTGTTGGACACAGCATTCACTATTAAATATAAAATAAAGTTAGTAAGTTAGAATTTATCAAAATTAAACTTGAGCTCACTGAAATGAAGAAATAAGAAAAAGAAACACCACACACTGGGAGAACACAGTTGTGAAATACATCTGATTAAAGACCTGACTCATAAATAGACTTCTTATAAATCAATAATAAAAAGAAAAGCATTTCAATTAACACATAAGATAGATAAACAGATCAATGGAATAGGATAAGGAGCCCATAAACAGACCTGCATAAATATAGTCAATTGATCTTTGACAAAGGGACAAAGTCAGTATGATGTAGCAAAGACAGTCTTTTCAACAAATGGTGTTGAAACAAGTGGACATCCACCTGTAAAAAACTAACTTGAGTTTAACTAGACAGAGACCTTACAGCTCTCACAAAATTTAACTCAAAATGGATCACAGACCTAAATGTGAAATCTAAAACTAGCAAACTCCTAGAAAATAACATGGTAAAAAACTTAGATGACCCTGAGTATGGTGATGACCTTTTTAGATATAATACCAAAGGCACAATATATGAAATAAATTATTGATAGGCTGGACTTCATTAAAATTAAAAACTTCTGCCCTGTGAAACACAATGTCAAGGGAATGACAAGACAAACCATAGACTGAAAAAAAAAATTTACAAAAGACCCACCTGATAAAGGACTATTATCCAAAATATACAAAGAAAACTTAAAACTCAACACTAAGAAAACAAACAACCTAATTAAAAATGGGTCAAAAACATTAACAGACACATCACCAAGGAAAATATATACAGATGAAAAATAAGAATATAAAAAGATACTCCACATCATAGTCATCAATTAAAACAATGAAATACTACTACACAGCTATTAGAACGGACAAAATCCAGAACACTGGTGACACCAAAATGTTGGTGAAAATGTGCAGCAACGAGAACTCTCCTTCATTGCTGGTTAAGAATGTAAAATGATACAGCCACTTTGGAAGACAGTTTGGCAGTTTCTTACGAAACTAAACATACTCTTACCATACATACGATCCAGCAATTGTGCTTTTTATTATTTACTCAAAGGAATTGAAAACTCTGTTCACACAAAAACCTACACACAGATGTTTAAAGCAGCTTTATTAAGAGTTGCCAAAACTTGAATTTGCCCAACGTGCCCTACAGTAGGTGAATGGATAAACAGTGGCACATCCAGACAATGGAATATTATCAAATGTTAAAAAAAAAAAAAAGAAGAAAGAAAGAAAAGAAAAGATACGGAGGAAATTTAAATGTATACTACCAAGTGAAAAAAGCACATACTACTAAGTGAAAGAAGCCGATATGAAAAGGCAACATACTGTACGATTCCAACTACATGAAATTCAAGAAAAGACAAAACTATAGAGACAGTAAGAAGATTAGTTAGCCTGGAGTTGGGGGTAGAGGAGGGAGGGAGGGAGAGATAAGGAGAGCACAGAAGATTTTTAGGGCAGTGAAGATACTCTGTATAATACTGAAATGATAAATGCATGCATCATACATTTGCCCAAACCTGTAAAATATACAACACCAAGTGTGAACTGTACTGTAACCTATGGATTTTGGGTGATCATGATGTATCAATATAGGTACATCAATTGTAATAAATGTTCCACTCTAATGGAGGATTTTGGTAATGGGGGGCAATGCATGTGTGGGAGCAAGAGGTAAATGGGAAATCTCTGTACTTTCTCCTCAATTCTGTTATGGGCCTAAAACTACTCTTAAAATAAAATCTTAAAATAAATAAACAAACAAATAAATAGCAAAAGATTTGAGCAGACATTTCATAAAGGAAAATATACAAATGGCTATATATTAAGATGTATAAATAGCCAAAAAAGACATGAAAAGTTGCTCATGTCATCACATCATTACCGATTAGGAAAGTACAAGTTAAAATCACAGTATGATACTATAACCACTGAAATAGCTAAAGTAAAAAGAATAACAGCATTAAATGTTTGGTGATGATGTGAAGGAACTGACATTCTCATACATTACTAATAATACTGTATATCGTATACTCACTTTGGAAAAGTTTATCAATTTTAATAAGCTATGATCCAGTAATACTACTAGTAGGTTTTTATCCAAGGAAACTTTCGAATACATATGTCCACCAAAAACTACATACACATATATATACATGCAATTATATACATATGTATTAATATATATACATGTATATATTATGTATTTATATATGTGTATATATATGTATTTATATATGTGTGTGTGTGTGTATATATATATATATATATATATATTTTGCTCAGAACAGCTCAAAACTGGAATTAACCCCAATATTTATTTACAGGACAGTAAATAAATATGCATTTATATATATGTGTATTTATATATATACATGTATATATTTATATATATACATGTATATATATGTATTTATATATACATGTATATATTATGTATTTATATGTGTATATATGTATTTATATATGTTTGTGTGTGTGTATATATATATATATATATATATATATATATATATATATTTGCTCAGAACAGCTCAAACCTGGAATTAACCCCAATATTTATTTACAGGAGAGTAAATTAGCAAATGCTTTATTCATACAATTGAAAACTACTCAGATTTTAAAAGAATGAAAACTGATATGGGCATCACTCACATCATGGATAAGTCTCAAAAATATTTTGTTCAGTGAAAGAAACCAGTCACAAATAGTAGATACATTATGAATCCATTTATATGAAGTTCAGGGACAGGCAAAACTCACTTGTGATGGAACTCAAAACTGGTTGCCTGTGGTTGCTAGAAAAGGGTCACAGGAGAACTTTCCAGGGTCCTGGAAATATTTTGTACCTTGATTGCTATGGTGTCTGAGTACAGACATTTATTAAAAATCAATATTTTGTACAATTCATCCTCTGTAAATTTTACCTCAATTATTAGAAAAGTTTATAATTTTAAAACTGCGATATTAAATAAAAATTGTAAAAATGTAATAAGCCTATGAAATTGTTCACATTTACTTGTAATAAGAGAAATTCTATAAAAACCAAATAAATATATCATTTTTACCTACTGAATAAATAGATATTTATAAAATAATAATATTTATACTGAGGAAGATAACATGTTTTCCTAATGGGACATTAAAATTTACATACTGTTTCTGATCCAGTAATTCAACTTTTACAAATAATAAAATATTTAGGCAAATTTTGATACTCATGTATATCCACTGTGGAATTTTTTTATAATACTAAATTATAAACAAGTGAAATTTCCCAAAATAAAATAATTACATTAGTTAAGTAAAAAAAAATGGTAAACCATTTGGAAAGAGTCATTAAAAACTGGTTTTAATTAAAAATAAATTTTATTTTTATGAGAAAGTACTCCTAATACAATGTAAAAAGAAAAAATAAACCTGGAGATCAAAACATATATGTAATATAATCACAACTTATGAAAAAGTACTCATTTAGATATGTTGTTAAAAACAACTGGAATGTCTCTGGGGTGATAGAATTGTGTTGAATTTTGTATCAATTTCTATACATTTTTGTATTTTCTGATTTCTTAGATAAGCATTTATTGTTTTTCTAAATGCTTAGATTTATAAACTATTTTAAATCTTTATATTTAAAAATGTTTTAGCTTACTATCTCTTTCTGAGATTATCTTTAGAGTAAATACTGTTTAGAAATTAGTCACCAACCATTTTCCAGACAACCTGCTGTGATAATGCATTGCATTAATGCTTCTCAGAAGTTAAAATATATATAGAACTCATCCCAAAGTTTTACAGAAAGTAAAGTGGCTAAATTATATATAATCAAATTTAAAGTCAAATGCCTATGTCAATATATGAAGCAATAAGCGTTCAATGGAAGATTTTCCTAAGATTTACTCAGAATTTAAACTTTCCTAATATTAAATTGGCCTCTTCTTGTCATTGAAGTATTCTGTGCAGAGTTTAAAGTAAACTAATAAAATATTTTACATTTTAAATGAAGGTTTTAGCATTAAACACTTTTAAAGACAAACGTTTATGAGAAATAACTCCCCAATCCGATTTTAGAATTTTCCTTTTTCTTGCTATGTAAAATACAAGAAATATTTATAGAGCACAAAAAATATTTGAACTTAATTTGGACTTACCATTTGTGAATCAATTAGCATTTGTACTACTTAAACTGACAGAAATTACTTTTTTTTTCCCTGGAATTATCAGAACTTCAAAAATTTTTTTCTGTACCATATGCAGAATCTATAAAATTTACTGACTTTTATGAAAATAAAACCTCCATCCTAAATCACATTGTTAGACTATCTGGTGTGGCCCAAAGCCCTCACCTAAACAAGGCCACTTTTACCAGGGAAGGCATAATTTTTTTTAAGATGTATTTATTTATTTGAGAGAGATAGAGCATGCATGAATGGAGGGAGGAGCAGAGGGAGAGGGAAAGAATCTTAAGCAGACTCCCTGCTGCGTATGAAGCCCAACTTTTGGCTTGATCTCATGACCCATGAGATCATGACCTGAGCTGAAATCAAGAGTCAGACACTTAACTGACTCACCACCTCCTGAGATGGGATGATGGAAATGATTTGTAGTGATTTTAAATTCACCATACCATCTAGCCATCTCTTCATCTGTGATATATCATCTATCTATCTATCATCTATCATTTACCCAGATAAATATCTATCTAGGTAAATGATATCTATCTAAATGATATCTACCACTCTATCCATTATTTGTCCATAGATAAAACAAATATGCCCATTTTTAATAATCTGTCAATCTCAGTAAAGAGAGTATGAGTGTTTAAAGTTTTGTAGAATTAGGGGTGCCCAGCTGGCTCAGTCAGAGCATGTGACTCTTGATCTCAGCGTTGTATGCTTAAGCCCCACACTGGGTGTAGAGATTACTTTAAAAAAAAAATCTTAAAAAAAAGCTTTTTTAAAAAAAGTTTTATAGTATTAAAAAATTTTAATATAAATTATTGGGAAAATTTAAATGAAGTAAGATAAAAAAAACTTATCTTCTTCATCATTTATTTCTGCTTAACTTTTTCACCACTGTCCCCAAATAACAACAAAATCATCCTAGAGTTATGCTGATCTTAAGGTTCTAGTGAATCCATGGATAGGAGGACTTATCCATGTATAGAAAAATGTTATTTGCATAAATGTTGTCTTCATGTTAGGCTCAATTAGTGCTGTGCAGAATTATATTGTAAATCAGTTTGTCTAAGATGGTTTTTGGAGTGATTTCTGCAATAATTTTGCTGCTAATTTAGAACATACCAAATAAACTATTTTCTATGAACTCTGTCATTCTTTGCCATGCCAATAAGTTTTGGATCATCAATGAGCTTGTTCTTTCAGTACTCAAAGTAAATGTTTGCACTTTTTCCAATAATAGACTTTTCTCAGACTATTAAATTTAGTGCAAAAGTCTTTGCAATTTATTAGCATCACCCACATTTTTATTATGTACAAATTTATATGTTATATAACTACAAAAGCAGAAATGATGTGGTCATTCGTAGATTAATTTCTCTTCACTTATCTCCATTCTTTTTCTGTTTTTTTTTAGAGAGGGAGAGAGAGCACCAGCATGAGGTGGTGGGAGGGCAGAGGGACAGACAGAATCTTATGCAGGCTGCACACCCAGTGTGGAGCCCAAGGCGAACTCGATCCCACAACCCCAAGATCATGACCTGCGCTGAAATCAAGAATTGGACGCTTAACCCACTGAGCCACCCAGATGCCCCTCCGTTATTTTTCTTAACTGCTACTTGAAAGTTTTTATAATTTATATTTAACTGTGTCATGGTTTGTACTCAATTAAGTTAAGGTGAAACTATGTTTCTCAGAATTCCATGCCCTATATGTTCTATCAGAGGTGACCAAAATAGGTATTTGTTTGAGAATTGGAAGGTAGAAGTTAAAGGAACTACCACGACTCTTTGGAGGTCATTGGATTAGATGCCCTGACAGACAGAAAAAATGGTTTTCATACTGTTTTGTGCTATATTCAGCTCTTCTCCCTGCCAGCCCTACTGACCAATAACAACTGAAGTCCATCATCAGATATTTGGCTAGAGACCTTTAAAAGCAAGAGCTTTGCAATTTGGACAATTTGCCCTAGATTTTTTTTACCATTTCATTTGGTAGCTGGACATAACTGGCTTCTCAGAATCTCTTATAATTCTTCCTGTCAGTTCTTTAATAGGGCTGGCTAGTGATCTCCCAAGTCTCCCTTCCAGACCCTTTCTTCTTCAGTCTCTCCCATAATTAAATAAGGTCTTATTCTCATAATTAATCCATAATCCATAATTCTCATGGTAGATTTCTTTCCTTGTTTAAATCCTATTGATAGGGCGCCTGGGTGGCTCAGTTGTTAAGCGTCTGCCTTCGGCTCAAGTCATGATCCCAGGGTCCTGGGATCGAGCCCCACATCGGGCTCCCTGCTTGGCGGGGAGCCTGCTTCTCCCTCTGTCTGCCGCTCCCCCTGCTTGTGTTCCCTCTCTCACTGTGTCTTTCTCTGTCAAATAAATAAAAATCTTTTAAAAAAAATTTAAAAAATCCTATTGATAGTTATTTTATAAACAATAAGGAACATTAAGCGTCTTACATAGTGTTGGTTTATAAGATGTGGCACAATATAAAATAAGGCAATTGTTCTACTATTTTTTAGTTTTACCAGTTTCTCCAGAATATGGTTATTCCTACTTCATACTACTTATGTATGGAAAAAATTATAAACATTTCCTTTTCATAAATCTAAGAAATAATTCAGCAGTAAAATTATGTAATTTAATGAATTTTATTTCAAGTACAATATGGATTTGGAAACTTATCTTTGTTAAGCAAATAATTAGTTATGGAAATTTTTACTTGATAATTAGAAAAGAAGCTAAAGTTCATTTTTACAAAGTCTTAATGATTCCTTTGCTTTGGATAGTTAAACAAAAGAAAATCCTTCAAGTTTAATTCACTTTTTCTCCTTTGCACTGTACACGCCTTTGTCATTTTCAAGGTCATAGTTAATACACAATGAAGGATACCTTTATTTCACCAGGGGACATAGTAAATGGTACATTTACACTTAAAAGCAAAAGCTCTGTGTTTAGTATGGTGAGATTCAGCTCCTTTCTTTGTACTTCAGTTCCCATTTCTTTGCAGTTTCCTCTCCTATACAAGTATTCATTATCACAGGGAGGAAGTCTTGTCACATGCAGTGACAAATTGTTTCATTTATTTAAAATAGAGCCTTTGTATTTCACTCCATATGCTAATGCAAACGCATCTTTAATGATTAGGAAAAGATAAAATCCCTACCTAGGAGGAGCAGAAATTTCTCAGCGTTCACAGGCTTATAAGCAAACCACCTACTGAGTTGCCAATCCAGCTGCCTGAACAACAGTCTCCTCTTAATCAGTAAATCATTATGCCTATAACAACATCAACAACAAAAATTTGTCCGGTCTAGTTTCATATCTTGCTTCGTACTTTCAGAAAATTTATTCCAGAAGAAATCCCACTATTTTACTGACTCAAAAAGTCAGACTTTAGAAGTCAAATAAGAGTCCTATCTTATCTCTAAGTCAAGGCCCAAGCCATGTTGTTTATGAATTGCTAAATCATGATTGTCAAACTCTTCACCATTAAAACTTGTCAAATGGTTACTCCTCAAATATCTCCAATACAACCTGTTAATATGACAAAACTAAGTTTATTACTTACTGTGGTAAGAGAAAATACCATCTTACAAATTCCATATTTACATTCCATCTTACAATTCCATAACTAATTATTTGGCAGTGTCTTGGTGGGAGATACATACAGCAAGAAGTTCCAATAATCACAATTAGTTTTGGTGTCTCCTGGTTTATAAGCTACCTACTTCAGTCTAAAATACACTGTGTCATAGGCATCACTTAAGACTTTTTTCAATAAGATTATAGGAATAATGGCCTCTGCATGCCAATGTATATTATTAAAAGATAAAGCCTTGCTTAGGTGTCCTTCCACTGACCTTTAAATACTTTTTCCTACATTCGTGCAGATCCTTAGCTTCTGAAGGTAACCAAGCTGCCCCATGTCTGTTCCGAAGGCCATATCAGATCAGGGTAGAAAAGGCTAAGATGTCAAAGTTACCTCTTTTCATCTAACAAAACTACCATTCTTTTAGAGTGGTAAATACTGGCTAAGGAGAATTCAGCGGTGGATGAATTTTCTAGTTGCCTTTTCATACCTACTTGAAGAACCACTTCCTCTGGGAAATCTTGGATCCTTCACTTTGAATTAGGAATCCTCCTATGTTCTCTCATATCCAGCATCAAATTCTATTATTACAGTTATGTGTGCATTTCTTCATATTCCTATTCAGTCTGTTGTTAGTTCTTAAGTGTAAAATATGCCTAGGGCACCTGGATGGCTCAGTCAGTTAATCTCCTGACTCTAAAGTTTCAGCTCAGGTCATGATCTCAGGGTAATGAGATCGAGCCCCACATTGAGCCCCATATTGGGCTCCATGCGCAGCAGGGAGTCTGCTTGAAATTCTCTCTCTCCCTCTCCCTTTGCCCCTACCCCCACTCACGCACACTCACTCTCTAAACAAATAAATCTAAACAAAAAAGGGTAAAATATGTCTAATGAGGTTCAGTATCCAAAATGTCAAGAAATGCTGCTTAAATAAATGAACAAAGTAATTTATACTTATCCGTGAAATACTAATTCTTTCCTTAGAAATAGGATAATAAAAATGCCTTTAGTAATTGGAAGGGGGGAGGTTATATCCAGATGTTTCCAAAAATCTCTTAGATTATTGGATCTTTTTTTTTTTTGAAGATTTTATTTATTTATTTGACAGAGACAGAGAGAGCATGAGCAGGGGGAGCAGCAGAGGCAGAGGCAGAAGCAGGCTTCCTGCTGAGCAGGGAGCCCGATGTGGGGCTCGATCCCAGGACACCGGGATCATGACCTGAGCTGAAGGCAGACGCTTAATGACTGAGCCACCCAGGCACCCCTATTGGATCCATCTTCATGGGAGTGTAAAAAGCATGGTTCTCGAAATGTCAAAAGTGATTCTTTTACAGAAATTATGATTACATGTCAAAATTTTAGTTACTTATTATTTGGGAATCACCAGAAAGACAAGAAAGAATTTGAGGGCAAGGAACTGATGAATCCAGAGAGGGAAAGGAATGCTGAATTTAAAATTTCAAGTTATATAAAACTGATCAGCTTTGTACAATAAAGCCTAAACCTTCAGTGTGGTTACTTTCTCAATAAGTAAAATTAATTAATTAATTAATTAATCAATTAAAATAAAGTAAAAATTTAAAAAATCACAGCTTAGGGGTTTTCTAAAATTAATCTCAAAAGTTAAATGACTCTGCAAGATTTAGACCTTTAACACTGCTACTCAAACAAGGTTACATTCTCTCAGAGATCTAGAAAACTACAAGGCAGCCTTATTAGAAAACCATCTAGGGGCATCTGGGTGGCTCAGCTGGTTAGGTGTCCGACTCTTGATTTCAGCTCAGGTCAGGATCTCAGGGTCATGGGATTGAGCCCTGGCGTCGGGCCCTGAGCTGGGCATGGAGACTGCTTAAGGTTTTCTCTCTCCCTCTACCTCTTCCCCTTCCTGACATTCTCTAAAAAAAAAAAAAGAAAGAAAGAAAGTAAGTAAACCTCTAGAACAATGGTACATATGGTTCTGTTGTGCAAAGCATTACCAGTCTTCTAAGAGGTAGGGAGCCATACTAGAATGTAAATCACTTATATCTCCAAGTACACTAATTTTATTCAGCTAACATTTTCTTCCTAGCAAGACTTTCTTGATGAAGATTTACACTCAGGTGCAAGCTTCTTATCCCATTGTGAACCACATTCTTCATGGACCAGCAAGTCAAATGGTAGAAGTGACAGTGTTTTTCAAGTGCCTTTTACCTATTCCAGGTCTGAGTACGCTTCTGAAAGTTTTCTTATTTTGTTTTGGAGAATGAATATGAATAAAGAACTTTATTAGACCCCAGATTACTTGGTGGTGAATTGCAAATAGAAGCAAACTAAGACAAAACTGGATCAGAATCCTTCTTTTCCTTAAGAATCGCCAAAACTGAACCAGGAAGAAAGAGAAAACCTGAACAGACCTATAACCACTAAAGAAATTGAAGCAGTAATCAAAAATCTCCCAACAAACAAGAGCCCAGGGCCAGATGGCTTCCTAGGGGAATTCTACCAAATGTTTATTTATTTATTTTTAATTTTAAAAGATTTTATTTATTTGAGAGAGAAAGAATGAGACAGAGAGAGCATGGGGGGCGGAGGGTCAGAGGGAGAAGCAGACTCCCTGCCGAGTGGGGAGTCCAATGCGGGACTTGATCCCAGGACGCCAGGATCATGACCTGAGCTGAAGGCAGTCGCTTAACCAACTGAGCCACCCAGGAGCCCTCTACCAAACATTTAAAGAAGAATTAATACCTATTCTTCTGAAACTGTTCCAAAAAATAGAAATGGAAGGAAAACTTCCAAACTTGTTTTATGAGGCCAGCGTTACCTTGATCACAAAATCAAAGACCCCATCAAAAAGGAGATGCACAGACCAATATCCTTGATGAACACGGATGCAAAAATTCTCACCAAAATACTAGCCAATAGGATCCAACAGTACATTAGAAGGATTATTCACCACAACTAAGTGGGATCTATCCCTGGGCTGCAAGGTTGGTTCAATATCCACAAATCAATCGATGTGATACAATACATTAATAAAAGAAAGAATAAGAACCATATGGCCCTCTCAATAGATGCAGAAAAAGCATTTGACAAAGTACAGCATGCTTTCTTGATCAAAACTCTTCAGAGTATAGGGATAGAGGATACACACCTCAATATCATAAAAGCCATCTATGAAAAACCCACAGCGAATATCATTCCCAATGGGGAGAAACTGAGAGCTTTCCCCCTAAGGTCAGGAACACGGCAGGGATGTCCACTCTCACCACTGCTATTCAACATAGTATTAGAAGTCCTAGCCACAGCAATCAGACAACAAAAAGAAAAAAAGGCATCCGAATTGGCAAAGAAGAAGTCAAACTCTCACTCTTTCCAGATGATATGACATTTTATGTGGAAAACCCAAAAGACTCCATCCCAAAATTGCTAAAACTCACACAGGAATTCAGTGAAGTGGCAAGATATAAAATCAATGCACAGAAATCAGTGGCATTCCTATATACCAACAACAAGATAGAAGAAAGAGAAATTAAGGAATCGATCCCATTTACAATTGCACCCAAAACCATAAGATATCTAGGAATAAATCTAACCAAAGAGGCAAAGGATCTGTACTCAGAAAACTATAAAATCCTCATGAAAGAAATTGAGGAAGACACAAAGAAATGGAAAAATGTTCCATGCTCATGGATTGGAAGAACAAATACTGTGAAGATGTCAATGGTACCTAGAGCAATCTACACATTCAATGCAATCCCTATCAAAATCCCATCAATTTTTTTCAAAGAAATGGAACAAATCATCCTAAAATTTGTATGGAACCAGAAAAGACCCCAGACTCCATTTGTATGGAACCAGAATAGCCAGAGGAATGTTGAAAAAGAAAAGCAAAGCTGGTGGCATCACAATTCCGGACTTCAAGCTCTATTACAAAGCTATAATCATCAAGACAGTATGGTACTGGCACAAAAACAGACACATAGATCAATGGAACAGAATCGAGAGCCCAGAAGTGGACCCTCAACTCTATGGTCAACTAATCTTTGACAAAGCAGGAAAGAATGTCCAGTGGAAAAAAGGCAGTCTCTTCAACAATGGTGTTGGGAAAATTGGACAGCCGCATGCAAAAGAATGAAACTGGACCATTTCCTTACACCACACACAAAAATAGACTCAAAATGGTTGAAAGACCTATACGTGAGACAGGAGTCCATCAAAATCCTAAAGGAGAACACGGGCAGCAACCTCTTGGACCTCAGCCGCAGCAACTTCTTCCTAGAAACATCGCCAAAGGCAAGGGAAGAAAGGGCAAAAATGAACTATTGGGACTTCATCAAGATAGAAAGTTTTTGCACAGCAAAAGAAACAGTCCATAAAACCAAAAGACAACCGACAGAATGGGATAAGATATTTGCAAATGACATATCAGATAAAGGGCTAGTATCCAAAATCTATAAAGAACTTATCAAACTCAACACCCAAAGAACAATAATCCAATCAAGAAATGGGCAGAAGACATGAACAGACATTTTTCCAAAGAAGACCTCCAAATGGCCAACAGACACATGAAAAAGTGCTCAACACTGCTTTGCATCAGGGAAATCCAAATCAAAACCTCAACGAGATACCACCTCACACCAGTCAGAATGGCTAAAATTAACAAGTCAGGAAATGACAGATGTTGGCGGGGATGTGGAAAAAGGCGAACCCTCCTACACTGTTGGTGGGAATGCAAGCTGGTGCAGCCACTCTGGGAAACAGTATGGAGGTTCCTCAAAACATTGAAAATAGAGCTACCCTATGACCCAGCTATTGCACTACTGTGTATTTACCCCAAAGATACAAATGTAGGGATCCAAAGGGGTATGTGCACCCTGATGTTTACAGCAGCAATGTCCACAATAGCCAAACTATGGAAAGAGCCAAGATGTCCATCGACGGATGAATGGATAAAGAAGAAGTGGTATATATATAGAATGGAATATTGTGCAGCCATCAAAAGGAATGAAATCTTGCCATTTGCAATGACATGGATGGACTGGAGGGTATTATGCTGAGCGAAATAAGTCAGTCAGAGAAAGACATGTATCATATGACCTCACTGATTTGAGGAATTCTTAATCTCAGGAAACAAACTGAGGGTTGCTGGAGTGGTGGGGGGTGGGAGGGACGGGGTGGCTGGGTGACAGACATTGTGGAGGGTATGTGCCATGGTGAGTGCTGTGAATTGTGTAAGACTGTTGAATCACAGACCTGTACCTCTGAAACAAATAATACATTATATGGTAAAAAAAGAAGAAGAAGAAGAAGACGAGGACGACGACAGCAGGAGGGGAAGAATGAAGGGGGGGAAATCAGAGGGGGAGATGAACCATGAGAGACGATGGACTCTCAAAACAAACTGAGGGTTCTAGAGGGAGGGGGTGGGGGGATGGGTTAGCCTAGTGATGGGTATTAAAGAGGGCATGTATTGAATGGAGCACTGGGTGTTATACGCAAACAATGAATCATGGAACACTACATCAAAAACTAATGATGTAATGTATGGTGATTAACATAACATAATAAAATTTAAAAAAATAAAGCAAATCCCAGACATAAAAAAAGAAAGAAAGAAAGAAAGAAAGAAAGAAAGAAAGAAAGAAAGAAAGAAAGAAAGAAAGAAAGAAAGAAAGAAAGAAAGAAAGAAAGAAAGAAAGAAAGAAAGAAAGAAAGAAAGAAAGAAAGAAAGAAAGAAAGAAAGAAAGAAAGAAAGAAAGAAAGAAAGAAAGAAAGAAAGAAAGAAAGAAAAAGAAAGAAAGAAAGTTACTTTGAAATAAATCCAACACTACTGTAATGGGTTGAATGGTGGCCCTCCAAGAGATGTGTTCACATCCTACTCCCCTAAAGTAACCGGTTAATGTTACCTTATTTAGAAAAAGGGTCTTTGTACATGTGAGTAAGGCAAGGACGTGGAGAGGAGGATTATCTGGTGGGATAGGTGTCAAATGACACGTGTCCTGTAAGAGACACACAGAAGAGAAAACTGGCACGGAGGGGAAAGCAATGTAAAACAGAGGCAGCAATTGGAGTCTGGCCTCAAGTCAAGGGCGCTGGCAACCAGCAGAAGCTGGAAGAGGGAAGGAACAGATTCGGCCCTTCTGGATTCAGACTTCCAGATACCAGATTTGTGAGAATACATTTCTTCTGTTTTAAGCCACTAAGTGTGTGGTATTTTTTATGGCAACCAGCAGGAACTAATACACCTATTTTCATGTTTTGTGTTATCTGAAATTCTGTGTAAATCAGTAAGTAAACTATTAATACCAGCCATGTTAGACACCTACCCCCAGTTGTATGAAAGACATGTTGTCTCTGTGATGGATGTCCTGCTAAGATCCTTTAAATAAACCTCAATTACACTTTTATAACTGGCTCATTTATCTTATGGTGACATTAATTTGTGACTGCTACTCAGAGAACACTTCTATTATTACTGATTTCTCATATTGAAATGAAATGAAACTCTAAGAACCATCAGAATTGGCTAGACTCAAATCAAATAAATTAGACTGAATTGTGTAAAGCTGCCATTTTTTTTTGTAGTTAAAAATGGTTGCATATTGGCGTTTTCATTTGGTTCAGCTTTCATGATCAGTGGTCATTACTCAAGGGAAAAAATAAAACACAGTCTATAAATACTTGATATTTTCATTATTATTCCCTTCTTTAATGGTTTTTGTCAAGACTCTTCTGTGGTTCAGAGTACAATTCTTTGATAGTGACAGTGCCTTCTATGAATAAATCACACACTTCACAACACACTACACAGAGAAGAAATAGAACAACAGATAAAATAAGTTACAGAACCATTAGAGATGCCTCTTCCTGTTCATAAGTTCTCATCACTGGCTGATTTAATTCTCTCTTGGTCAAAATAATCCTTATTCTGGTGATGTTCTGAAATAAAATCATAAACATTGATGCATGTTCAAACAAAAGTGAGGTCTGGTTCATTAAAAAGTGCTTACCAGCTGACAACATACACTCAGCTGGTTGTTTTTATATATGATTCAGAGGCAAGATATAAACATGAATCATAGAAAGAAAGTAACTTGAGATGGTTATCTTCTGGAATATCAAAACACTGCCACCCACAGGCTACTTTCAAGGATTTTTCATGCATAACTCAAATAGAGATTCCCTTTACCTCAAATTCTGGCAGTTCTACTCACTAATGGAAATCCCCATTTTTTTAAATAAAAAATTTACACCATAATAGGAAAAGTTTGAGAATCTGAAAAATACAGAAATTTTTGTAGCTGAACTGTTTTACATATTACATTAATCTCATTTTTTCTTAAATAAAGTACATCTAATTTTTTTTAACTTTACAAATGGAGATAAATTATAAAGTACTTTCCAAATTAATTTAACTATGGGATTCATGTCTCAAAACACAGATGAAGGAATTTGATAGAACACTTTGGATACTAACTATAATATCATATTAAAAGAGGTATATAAAATAAATTAAATAGATGGAAATTATAGTACCACAAACTATTCTTTGATATTGTATAGTGATCTTAATGACTCCCTATACATTCAACTAAAATTATTTATTATAACTTCTAATTATATTTTGGAAATACACATATTTTATATTTATTTGGATTTCTAATTATATTTTTGAAACTCAACCCCTATTCAATTTGGTTACATGAAGACAGTTGTAGGGGTCATTAGAGATTGTCAAGTCTAAAAATTACTACTGACATATCTAATTGAAAAATAAAAAGCAATGTGTTCTGTCCAGTACAAAAGAAAATATTTTCCCTGCAAAATCCAAAAGCCAAGGAAAAAACCTGGTATCTCATCTTCCCATGTTAATCACCTATGGTACTTTATCTGTAATACTTTGACATCCTTATTTTTCTACATGTATTATAGATATTTATGTACATGTTATATCTTCCTTACTAGATTACAAGGTCCTTCAGATTTAAAAAAAAGTGTGTGTGGATGTATGTGTGTGTGTGTGTGTTTACATACATACATACACCCATCCACATATATCTCAATTTTTAAAATAATACATCCTTAAATATAGAAATGGGTAATAAATAATACTTATAAGTCTACTATCTGGAAATAACTGCTGCTAATATTTTGCTATATGTCCTTCTTGTCCTTTTAGAAAAATAAATTATTATATATCCATTTTTACATCAGTCAGATCCCATCTTCCATAGAAAATAAAGATTAATATGCTGTATATTTTTACTGCTTTGTGGTCTCTATAATAGTTAAGATAATTCACTGATTTTTTTAAAATATATTTAACCCAGGAGCACCCATCGATCATACAAGGAATATGATATGAAGAAGAAAATTTTTCTGTCCCTAGGCAGTATTTTAGACTTCTCCAATTAAAACAACAAAGCATGCAGAAAAGCATTGTTTTGCCTTTAAATTAAAATGCTTTTGTAAAAATAGATGAAAAATGTTTTCTAGTCCTAAGGGTAAAGTGTTTCCTCAAAAACTTTTCTTGTTTTTTCATTAAAAGATCTGGAATGTCCTCAAACATCATAAAAGATTCCATTTGATTAGTAAAATAATGGTAAGAATGAGGAGCACCTTCTGCTAGTACTAGAAAAGTTATTGCAGAGAAGAAACTATGGTCCAATTAGTAGAATTACCCAAAAATGAAACCAGAAACTCACACTTAGCTGCCTGAGCAATAAGAACATTGTGACTGAAGACTCCTCTTCGCTCAGTGAGAGGGACTATATATATAAGGTCAACTTCTGATGGAACTGGGGCTTCTTCCATCTGGCAGTGTTACTGCAGAATCCCATGCCCCAGATCCCCAGGTTCTAGGTAGCTGCCTAGAAGACTTCCCAATAACTCCTTCAACTTCTAATCTCCCCTTTCTAGACTGCCTATTGCTAAGCATTGTGTATATTCCCCAATGACAAGACTGCTTTTTTCACATAGGTCTTATAAAAAGTTAGACTCACAGGAAAGCAATGACCTTAACTGGAAGACATATTCACATTGCAGGCCCAGGGATCCTAGACTCTGTTTCTCACAAACACACTCAATTTAATAAGAATACATGGTACCACTGTCATTTATCCAGTGGTCAGTACTGATGAAGTACAACTAAACCTAATCATCTCTCTGATTAACACCATTTAGGCCACAGGGACATGTTTCCTCACGTCTAAGAGTTTGGTGGAGTAACCTTCCACAGGGTAGCTGTATCCCACACTGGAGATGACTCAGAGTGAAAGGAGATTAGCCCAAAAAAGAGTGCTTAAATAAAAGAAAGGCAAATCGATTAATTTAAAAATTCTCCATTTCAGAAAGCTGAACACAACTGATTTTTGCATAAATAACTATCTTCTCCCAATAGCACCAAGCATTTATTGTCTTGCTGGTTTTTTTTTTAGTTTATTGTACAGAATTACTCATGTATTAGTGGGCAGTCACAAGAGTTGCACCTGGAAAGTGAATAATACTTTGTAATGTTAAATACACTACTCTTAAATTTGTTTACATGTAGCTTGAGACATATTATTTCATTGGCAATTTTACAGACTTCAAATGTTAGAATTACAAATAGTTTCTTTTTCTAAATGTTCAAAAATATAAAAGTTTTCTAGTTTATTTAAATGTTTGATTTGATATTTAAAATTGGTTAATTGTAGTAATATTTAGCTCTTTAATAGGCCATTTTAAATGCTTTAGAAGGAAAATAACTTTTGATAACATAATATAATTTTAATTTTATGAATATTTGCATAACTATATTTTAATGAAAATATTCATACTTCATATACTTTAAATAAATTACATGTAAATTTTAATTCTTTACTTCACTAGTAGCAATAGGCGACAAATACTGAAAGTCTTAACTATAGAAACACATTGGTTTTACCAAAATGAAAGAAATGGAATAAATAACATTTATATATGAAATGTTATAAAAATAACAGTTAATGGGATAAATAATAACATGAATTATTCATGTGTTTACTTATTACTTATCTGAACATTGTTGACCTGTCAACAGGACATCCAGAAATGCCTGATAATGATTAAATTTAGTTATCTGATAACTTGCTGACCTTCAGTTACAGACAAGCCATAATTACACACATTTTTTACTGTCTTTATGAAAGTATATTTGATAAAACAGAATAATAAAAAGGTCTTATTTACCTGTTTGTTGCCTTATATAACTTTTAAATATTTAGACATTTAGCATACAGATATTGATTTCTTTTCTCTCAGAAGATTTCTCAGATGTAAGAAATGGACCTGATTTTAGTACACTTTCAAGTACTTTAGCTATTTTTCAAAGTAGGTAGGAGTGCGCATATGAGTGCTCACCTATGACTATTTAAAAATATCTTTCATTAGCCTTCCACAGAAATGTAAGGTAGTTGGGTATAAAAATCTTGAGTCACATTTTTTTTGGCATTCATAATATCCAAGTATTGAACATTTGAAAGTAGAGTATTTTCTATCTTTTGGGTATTGGTAGACTGTTTTCTTTAATATTCTGGAATATTTTATCTATTTTTCTAATTATAGATCTTTTTGTATTCTTTGCCTCCTATGATAAAACTTTTTAACCTGACATTAATCCAGAGTGGGAACAACTTTTTTTAGAGTAATTATTTTATCTGACTTGCTTTTTGTAGTTCCCTCCTTGGGAATATCTTTTACTTAGTTTCTTCATTTGTGCCTTCACTTTCTGTTCTCTGTATTTGTCCACCTCTCTCACATTCTTTTCATGTATTCCTCACATTCTAGAGACCAGTTGTCATAACCCTGATTTCATTAACCACAGTGTCAGATCACTAATTCATGATTGATTTAAAAGTTTTCTTGCCAATACAAATATTACAATACTTTATTATTGCATCCACTTCCATTTTTATCTTTATTCTGTTGCCTGTTAGCCTTTATGACTTTCTATTCCTGTTTCATTGAGGCCAATAGCACTATAATTTATGCCTGAAGGAAGCTTATCTAACAAACATACTTTTTCCATAATGTACATAATAGTCTTCTTGAGCTTAGAACACAAGACAGCAATTCATCACTATGCTCCAGGGCTATTGTAAATGGCAAAGTCACCAATAAAAAGCACAAAAATATAAAAAATATGACATTAAATAGACTGCAAGAAGGATACTTTTCCATAGCAGGAAAGCTGAAAAAGCAGGCAGCGTGTCACTTTGATTGACTTTTGTTGGGAGTGTCTGTGTTGAGGACTGAAATTTTCACTGCTTTGTGTGTATCTACAAATAATCATGAAAGCTGTGTAAGTATTGATTTTAGGGTTATCAATAAAACTTAGGAAGTAGCAAATTTGCAAATATGGAATCTATGAATAATAATGATCAAATGTCTATTGTTTTCCCTTCATTTACTTTCAGCCTGTCAGCTTCTTTGTACTTGAAATGCATATTTTGGAGATATCACAAAGTTGAGTCTTTTTAAAAAAAAATCTATCATTCTGATAATTTTTGTCCTTTAACTGAAATTTTAGTCTGTTAACTACAAGAGTAGTTACTGATATGGTGGAATCTTTGTCTACCATTTTATTATTTGTTTTCTGTCTTCTCTCTTTTGTGTCCCTCTATTTCACCTCTTTTGCATTCTTTTAGATGAATTAAAGGTTATTTTTTAGAATTCCAATGGAAATTTATGTATTAGGGTTTTAGCATTGCCTCATATTATTTTAAAATAATTTCTCCTGTGATTACAGTGTGCACCTTTATTTTTCAGTCTACTTAGAGTTAATATTATGCCAATTCTTGTAAAATGTAGAAACATTGCAATTGCATAGGTCCATTTTCCTCCTCCCCTCTTTTATACTGGGGAGGGAAGCATATTGGGCTTTTTTGTGCCAGTCTCTGCTATTGCTGCAGAAAAGCAGCCATAGCCAGTGTGTAAAGGAATGGGCATAACTGCATTCCAATTAAAAAATATTTATAAAAAGAGCCTGTAATATGCTGACCCCTGCTTTATACTTTATGCTATAGTTTTCATATATATTATTTCTACCTATTGCATAAACACTACAAAACAATGTTTTAATATCTTTTAAACTATCACATGTATTTTAAAGAAACTAAGAAAAAGTAGTCTTTTATATTTACTTATATCTATACATTTATCATTTCTGGAGCAGTTCTTTCCTTCCAGAATATCTGTTTTCACTGGTATCATTTTCCTTTAGCGTGAGTAATGTCTTTTCTCATTTTTGTAATAATATCCTTTCTCATTTGATAAGAATGCCAGTAACAATTCTCTTCGTTTTTGTTTTTTAACCTGAAATATTTTTACTTCACTTTCATTCCTGAAAAATGTTTTTCAAGATAGAGAATTTAGTTGGACAGATTATTTTTGTGTTATTTTCTTTTTCCCCAATTCATGTTGTCGCCATTCTTCTATTAAGCTTATTCAACGAAATGTTCATTGTTTGCATTTATCTGTGGATATTTTCTATCCATTTATTATTCATTATGAAGATGTTTTCCTTTATAACCATTGTACAGAGTTATAAAAGGGTGGCTTCATAATCCTTATCTGAATAATTCAACAATTTGGTCATATTTGATTTTTCTCTGTTGATATTCTTTAATTTACATCTTCCTGACTATTCTAATGCAAGTAATTTTGGATTGTATCTGTGACAATGTGAATGTTATGTTCTGCAGACTCTGGATTATGTTATATTTCCCTGAGAATTATTGTTATTTATTTTTGTTTTAGCAAGAAAATAACTTGACTGTTGACAATATTTATTTATGCCTCTTGGGTAGCAACTAAAATTTCAGTTCAATTCTTCTATTTTTAGTTAGATTGCTTAGAGTTTTTTCTTGCACATGAATAGTTCAGGAGACAGCCAGAAATTTGAAGACACAATAAGGAGCTTCCCCCTTTGGCTCTCTCTTTTCCAGAAACTTGTGGTCACTCCGATATTCCCATTCCCTACTTTCTTAACTTTCTAGCAACTGCTGTTGCCCCACACTGTTTTCTTTACTTCTTATGTTGGAGTCTTAGAAAAACTCTGCAGTGTCAATGGCAGCTTTCTTCCAGTATAAAAGCTATAGAAATTAAAATTTCACCATTTGATGTTCCCTTTGTCCAAGTGCTTATTTCCCCATATAATCTGTGTGCTTTTTTCACTCTCCAGTGCCAATAGGTAATTTGTGTTTGCTTTTGCTGTTTGTTTGTTTTATTTTTATTTATTTTTGTCCAGAATTCAATGTTATTATTTCTAGGAGGATCAGTACAATAGGAACTTGGTCAGTCATCTTAGAAGCAGATTTCAGAAACTTGGATTTTTTTTTTAATTTTTAAAGAACTCCATTGTTTTCCAGAGTAGCCTTTTATTGCAAAATCATTCTTAATGATTTAAAATCATTCTTAATGAGGTCTAAGTTAGTTTTTTAAATTTTTCATAAATCTCTTATTGCACTAAAAAACAAACATGAATTGCAGGTATCTTACTGAAGTCTTAGTATTCTCCCCACCTGCCAAAACATTATTGCCCTTACAATTTATTATAATCACAGAGTGATTTAAAGCATTTCTACCTGACAGCAATGATAAAATTAATAGCTAAGTCAAAGATTTATAGGATGAAGGAGTTTGATAAAGTCGGAATAAGATGGTTTGACAATCAAAATGCTTATATTGTGTCTCTCTCTTGAAATAATTGCATGATATCTGGCAATCTAGTAAATGTCTCTGAGCCTCAGCTTTCTCATTTATGAGATAATATGATTATTATACCTTTCTAATTTTATCATTGACACATACATGAAAATAATATACAAATATGATTTGTAAATTTTTAAAAGTCATGCAAATGCTGTTACTGTATTATTTCTGTAATTATTAGCATCTGAATTCATAAGAATATTTTTCAGGTCTGTTCATTGATTAACAAGATTGAAGATGTCTATATGTTTGGGAATAGGCAAAAGCCCTTTGTTATACATGCACTGGAATGTGAAGGTGAGGACAAGCACAGTTTTGGTGAGGTACTTTTGTTTTTAGTTTTTCTTTTTTTTTTTTTTACTTCATATTATGGTGTCTGTGAAGATTACTTTTTAAAACAATACAATTTAATACACTGAAGCAAGAAGAATCACTTGGTTTTGTTGAAATGCAAATAATTAATAATAAAAAGGAATATTTTTTGCATTTTACTTTGTATTTACTGGAAAGGTTAATTTTTAACATAAAAATATTCAAATGAAATTTAAATGAATGAGGGCAGACAAATGGTGCTTTAAAAAAGACACAAAGCCAGCTATTTGTAATATTATAGAATTAATTGTCTAACTTGATTTTTAAAAATATATACATTAGTACTTCAAGAACATATTTAATGGTTAATTCTATCAGTTCCCAAATATTCTCAACCCAATAACAATCCAAACCTTCCCCCTGTGAAATGATTCTGATAAAATTAACCATTAATTAGTGTCATTAAACTCTGTCAATAGAGAATGAAGTTAAAGAACTGGCTTACATGATTGTGGAGGGGCTGGAAAATTTGAAATTCATAGGGCAGGTAAGCAAACTGAAATTCAGGCAGGTGTTGATGCTGCAGTCTTAAGCAAAATTTTTCCTTCCTCAAGAAACCACCATTTTTGCTCTTAAGGTCTTTCAGCTGATTGGATAAGCCCCCTCACATTACTGAGGTTAAATCTCCTTTACTTAAGGTCAACTGATTATAGATGTTAACCACAGCTATAAAACAACATTACAGTAAAACCTAGATTAGATTTTAATCAAATAACTGGGTACTGTAGGCAGCCAAGTTGACAAAGCTAACCATACTCCTACCATATTAGATTATTAAAAAAATATGTTAGTTTTCAGTGTCATAGTTCTAATGAAGCACTGAAGCCATCATAGGAAAGATTGGAGAGAAGAATTAACCACAGAACCTTTTGCTCAGTATTTGTCTGCAGCCCAAAATGTCTGTGTTTAGAACAGAAACGGAGCTCCAAATAGCTTCCCAGAGCTTGAACAACTTCAAAGGTTCTGTTTCTCGAACCTTGATTATCCAGCTCTTTCTCGATGCTGAAGGTCTGTTTTTACTTGGAAAAGAGCACAAATGAGCAATGGGTACTTATTTTGACCTGCTTATAAACAATGATCAGAAAAGAAATGACTTTCAGGGCC
This sequence comes from Eumetopias jubatus, assembly GCF_037043125.1. NCBI lineage: Eukaryota > Metazoa > Chordata > Mammalia > Carnivora > Otariidae > Eumetopias > Eumetopias jubatus. The sequence continues at coordinate 51,646,528 of NW_028274813.1, forward strand.
CCAGATGAATGGAAACTAAGCTAGCTCACCCACCAGACTTGAGCCAGTTTGTATGCCTGAGAAGACTGCAAGCAAAATTGGATTGATTTTCAGTAGAATTTTAAGGAATACCACTCAATTAGAGTACACAGGCCAATCTTGAAATGGCCACACGAAATATGTTTTCCTTCACAAGAATAATAAAGGTTTATGTCCAAATTAAGTTTTCAAACCATTTGGAGTAATGTCAGATAAATACAAATGTCAAATTAATTTTGACTTAAAAAAATAGACAAAACAGGGAACACATCATTAACAAAATAAACTTGAAAATCTCTGATTATTTTAAAAGAAGTGTTACTGTTAAATTTTTCCATAGATGGTGATTTGCTTATTCTGTTCAGTTCATTCATGAATTAACTAATGGTTTCAATTCCTAAAATAGTAGATGTAAAAGAGAAATGAAATGTTGAAGAAATTTATCCTATTATGTAATCATTTTCATACCAAATATTCAGATTGAAAGTTTTATGTTTGTGAGGTGATCTTAAATATAAATCTCAATGCTGTTATGCAAGTTTCTATTGGCCAAGACCCTAATAAGGCCAGTATGTTTTTATTCCCTCACAGAAAACCATACTGTTTAAGTTAAGCAATCATGTTTAATTTTTATTAAAAAATCTTAATATAATCATTAAAACTGCCAAAAATATCTCTCAAAAATGTCTCTAATACTATCTTTAAGTATTAAGCATAATACCTTGAAAAAGTCTGTACATTAGCACTTCTGCTGCCACTCAACCTCTGCGTTCTCCAGGTAGCCCTACTCCTTAACGTGTTTGTATCTGGGATTATGAAGTGCTCCTCTGACTATGTCAGTTGAATCAATCAATTGTATATTTTTTTTCAACTGTATATTTTAATTGCTTGAATAGCAATTTACATAATACCTATTTTCAAATCTGTTCTTAGAACCATATGATAAAATCAATACAATGGTTACCTGTATATATGGTTATCTGTGTATGTAAAAAGACAACTGATTTTTTTTTTAAATATTTTATTTGAGAGAGAGAGAATGAGAGATAGAGAGCACGAGAGGCAAGAGGGTCAGAGGGAGAAGCAGACTCCCCGCTGAGCCAGGAGCCCAATGCGGGACTCAATCCTGGGACTCCAGGATCATGACCTAAGCCGAAGGCAGTCGCTTAACCAACTGAGCCACCCAGGCGCCCTAGACAACTGATTTTTGTACGTTGATTCTGTATCCTGCAACTGTTTAAAATTAATTTATTAGTTCTTACAGTTTTTTGTTAAATCTTTAGGCTTTTCTACATATAAGATCATCATCTATAAACAGAGATAGTTTTTCTTCTTTCTTTACATTTTGGATGCATTTTATTTCTTTTTCTTGCCCAATTGCTTTGGGAGGACTCTTTATGTTAAACAGAAGAGGCAAGAGTGGGCATCCTTGCTCTGTTCCCGATCTTAGAGCTTTGAGTTTTTCAGAAACAATGTTATCTGTGGACTTTTCATATGTGATCTTTATTATGTTGAGGTAATTTCCTTCTATTTCTAGTTTATTGAGGTTTGTATCATAAAAGGTATTGAATTTTGTCAGATTTTTTTTGCATCAATTAAGATTATTATGTGGGTTTTGACCTTCAGTCTGTTAGTAATGGTATATTATATTAATTTTTTTATATGTTGAACCATCCTTACATTCCAGAAATAAATCCCACTTGATCCTGATATACCGTTGACCCTTGAACAATGCAGAGGTTAAACACGCTGCCCTCTGCACAGCTGAAAATCTGTGTATAACTTTTGACTCCCCAGAAACTTAACTGCAAATAGCCTACTGTTGACTGGAAGTCTTACTGATAATGTAAACAGTTCACTAACACACATTTTATATGTTATATGTTTTACATACTGTACTCTCACAATAAAGTAAGCTGGAAAAAATAAAATGTTAAGAAAATAGTAAGCAAGAGTAAATACATTTACAGTACTATACTGTATCAAAAAAAAATCCATGTATAAGTGGACCTGCACAGTTCAAATCCATGTTGTTCAAAGGTCAATTGTATAATCCTTTTAATGTGCTGTTGAATACAGTTTACTAGTATTTTGTTGAAAAATGTTGTATCTATATTCATCAGGGATATGGAAATCTTTCTTCTAATATCTTTATTGAGTTTTGGTATCAGGATAATACTGGCTTCATAAAATAAATTTGAAAGTGCTTCCTTCCTTTTGAATTTTTGGAAAAGTTTGAGAAGGATTGGTGTTTCTTTTAAATGTTTAGTAGAATTCTTCAATGAAGGCATTAGGTTCTAAGTGTTTATTTGCAGATTCACCTAAAGCAACTGTAATAATTTCCTTAAGGCTGTTCAGTCCTTCAAATTGATTTTTATAAATGACACTTTAATCCAATATTCTTTAATAATTCTGCTGCTTATCAAGCAGAGATTTATAATCAGAAAAAAATATGAACTAATAAAGTAACCAGTTGCTCATTTTTAAAAATAATTGTGTGTAATGCTCCTATTGCCTACACCTAAATATTAAAAATTCCTCAAATTTTTAAAGTTCTTGAAAGTATTACTTTAAAAGAATGGGTTTTAGTTAAACTGAATTCAGAGTTGTGTGTTAAAATTTGCCCCTTTCAACATCCAATTTATCTCCTTAGGACACTATTTTAATCTACCCAGATAAGTTTTCTTTTTAAATTAATGATAACCGTATTTTCCTGGGAATCCTTTATCACTGGTGACAAGTTTTAAATCTAAAAATTAATCACTGGATCTGAATACAGATTTCCAATAGGTGGAAATTGGAAGATTCCTCAAATCCTTAATCTTAGAATGAATTACTTTTATGTTCCAATGTTACAAAACTGTAATATACAAATAATCATTTTAAAGGGGATAAGTTAAATCGTGAAAATATTTTCAGAGCCCAGATAACATTAACAACTACACTTTTTTTTTTTTTTTTTTGCCTCTCTCTAACTTAGAAACAACCAAGGACCCAAACAGATCACTCAATTATAATTTTGTGCAGATTCAGCCTCAGGACTCACAAAAGCAGTTATGATTTAGTGTGCTCTGTTGCTCAACATTCACTGAACCAACTATGTGAAAAACACTCAATAAATTCAACAGTATAGTGGTTAACAAGATATACAGTCCCTGTCTCCAAGATTCAACAATCTGGATGGCTATCCTAGGAAGAAAAGATGTGAATAAAAAGTGGTACGATAAATCCTCTGCTGGCTGTAACTAGAGGGTGCTACATGAGCACACAGTGGGACAGCAAATTCATCTGATATTGGCAGATAAGCCTTTTCACTGGAAATGATGTATTACTTGTACTCACAGAACATAAATGAGTTAGGTAAGGGAAGAGAGAAATTAAGGTAGAATACTTTGATAGGAGGAACATTATGCACAAAGACATAGACTTAACAGGGAGCATGGTGATTTGTGGAAAAATAAGTTAATATTATTGAAAAATAACTTGAAGTGGAAAATAAACGAGAAGAGACTGGAGAGCGAAAGAGAGGTTTGTATTTCATTTTAAGGATAATGAAAAGATTCGAAGAGATGCCATAATGCATTTGGAGCTTTAAATAGATTACTCTGGCTGCCATACGGAAAATGTATTTGAGAACATAAAAATCAAATGTAGAGACTTTTCTTTAATTAAATCCAGGAGAAGGGAAAAAGACAGCTATAAAAAAAATTGGGACAACTAGGGAAATTTGAAAATGGACTATATACTAGATTATCATATTCTATCAAAGTTAAATTGTCAGAGCATGATAATTACATTGTAGTTATGTAAGAGAATGCCCTAGCTCTTAAAAATAAGTGACGGACTACTTAGGGGAAAACTGTCATTAAGTCTGCAACTAAGTCTCAAATAATTCAATAGGGATGGAGGGAGAAGCAGAGGGAGATGTGGAGAGAGAGAGAGAGAGAACTGGTCGGGGGAAGAAGGTGAATGCACTAAATAATAAATGGTGAATTGAGGTGAAGAAAATGTAGATAAATATTGTACTATTCTTACAGATTTCTGTGGGTTTGATTTTTTTTCAGAAAATGAAAACATTCTGAAGAAAAAGTCAAATAATGATGTGTTAAAAGTGGTCAGGAATAGAGAGGACTCTTCTGGTGATCCAGGCATGAGAGTATTTTTCTTTGGCCTGGACGTTAAGGAATTAGCTCCACGATTTAGTATGATTCCCCCCTCCCGCCAAAAACACACACACCTACACCTTACAAGCTACTTGGGTGTTTCTTTTCTCATATGGCTTGCTGAAATCAAAAGTTACATAAGAGATGATTTATTATCTCTAAACTAAAGGATATTTCTTACAATTAAAGATCTATGTACCCAGCAGATGGGCCTGGCACAAGGTGTCTCCATCAGCCTGTCATTTCACCTTCCATTGATGTATTCTTACAATTACTACATAGTTATGAAAAGTCAAGTTTTTGATCCCCAAAATGCAATATAAATAAATAAATAAATAAATAAATAAATAAGGGTCTGGTGTTGTTATTGTACTCGTAGTGATTACTGTGCAACTTTTTGGAAGGGGTCATTTTCGTTTGTTTGTTTGTATAAATTCATGTTAAAGTTTTCCTTAAATTGAGTTTAGAAGTTTTGTTAATATATTGCCCACAACTATTTCTTTGAACAAGAGTTTAATCCATTAATAGGTTCAAAAGTCCATTATTACCATAAAAAGACAGGATAAACATCTTACACGTTCAAAACTGCAACTGCTAAGCTTGTGTATATGTGTATGCTACCTGTATACCAAAGTACTAATCATCAGGAACAGGTCTTACAGATTCTACCAGTTTAAACTAGGGTACTGCCAGTCAGGAAAGTCGCAATGAACACTTACATTGCATTTTCTACCTGCCAGGCATTCTTCTTAGAGGTTTACTTATATAAATTCATTTATTACCCACCATGAATCTATACTGATACCATTATGATAATTTTTATTTTACAGAGAAGGAAATTGAGTGCAGAGTTTAATGTCACAGAATAAGCATTTGAGTCTGATGTCAAACCCAGGCAAGCTGACTGCTGATCCATATTAGGAAGGGGGAAGTGACTTTGCGAGAGACTCAGGAATTATAAGGGAAAGATCTTGTCAATTACATTTCTAAAAATGTCTCCCCATACATCAATATTGCATTTTAAATGTTAAATGTACCTAAAATTATGAAGCTAATAACAACCAATGTGATAAGAGTACCCTACATTGGTAGTCCCAATTGTTAAATATATTATATGACTTGATAACTTGCTTTATGTCTCTGGTCCACGCGATATGCTTCTGTCTTATAAGCAAAACATCATGGTGAATAGTTTTTTTTAAATGCTTAAAATCACACTGTAAGCATACATGTCCTTCACCCCACCTTTGGCTGTCTTGAGCCAGTTAACTTGTTCAAACCTTTAATGTCAGATCTTAGATCCCTAACATCTCTTCACTGAGTTTTATTTTATTAAAGATTCAGACTTATTTAAATATAGGCTTACATAACTAATCTTTCTGAATCGTTTTCCACGTGGGATTTGGTCTTTGGCTTGCACACTATAAATAGTCATTTGTCACTGTTGACATTTTAGGACTCACTGTAATAGAGCACAGTATCTATCAATGTCCATGTTTTTGAATAAAAATAAGCCATAAAAAAATGAAAACCGAACAATGCCACATTTCTGGAATAATTCTTTAGTTTCATCATCCTTGTCTTTTTTATAGATCTTTATGTAATATATAAAGCATGCAAATCTCAATATTATGTAAAGTTCATTAGCCATAATTAGGTACAACTTAAATAATAAAATTTTTAAATATAAATTCATTTTCAAATTAAGCTATTTTTATCAAAACAATACTCAGAAGAGTCTCGTAATTCAATATAATAGTTACTATAGCTTGTAAATGAAAAGAAATAAAACATAATATTGCCACACTGATTATCAACTTTTTATTCAATAAGTGCAAGAGATCCAACTACGAGTAAGACATGTATATTGCTTATCCTTGCAAAGCATAAAATAAAGCCTGATAAGTACCAAAAAAAAAAGAAAGAAAGAAAGAAAAAGCACAGGATATTAGAGGAGAACCTGTAAGGTATACCCAAATCTACAGTGGGGAATCAGGTAGGGGATCTCAGAAGGAGTCATATGTACCTTGCGACTCAAAGCAGTTAGGCTTTGAATGTAGGTTCCAAAAAAATGTAGCATTATTCTACTTGAAATAACAAATAGTCAAAAAATAGTTCAATGACTTGCATTGTGTCTGTAGAACTGGAATTAGAATCTTCTCTTTTAATTGTTAAACTGTTCAACTTAATTTAGTTTGGAAATATTTAAACTTTAGTTCTAAAGATCCTAATTCCTAAAAGGCTAAGATTATGAAAACAGAACTTATGCAAATACTAGCATATGGAATTCTAGCAAAAAAATAAACATTCTTTCATACTAAGCAAGCAACCTACAGTAGATTATTTTTATCCAACTGAAACTAGATGAAAGTTTGTGTTCATTAATACTCTGTGCACACTGAACGTCAGCAATTCCAGGAAAATTACAGAAAAGAAAAATTCACTGTTGAGGACCTCAATTGTTACAGAAGATTCCACTCACCAAAATTTTAAAATTCTCTTTTCATAGTTATAGTAAACTAATATGTACTTGGAAGTATGTAAGTCTGTGTGATTACATGCAATCGTTTAAATAGAAAACAAAGTTTTATGGACTGTCAACTCTTGTCACATCCTCTTTAAGGGAATAATGACCCCAGGGAATCAGGAGTATTCAAAATTGGTTTCATGAAAAGAGTATTTATCTACTTTAATTGCATTGTTAGTGGTAAAATTCTTGGGGGCCAGATGAATTATTACTCCTCTTTAGAATCCTTGCACCAGCATACCTCCTAATACAAAATAGGTGCTCAGTAAAATGAGATGGATTCATCAATTACATTAATCCTAAATAAGTTTCTAATGATGTATTTTCTCTATAGGGTATTAGACTTTTCTGCTTCTAAACACCACTACCAATTTTAAAGGAAAATTAAAAGAAGCAACATTTAGAAGATACCAAGCTTTTAAAAATTTTGTAACTTGGTAACATTGTCCAATCTGGGATAGTCATTCCTTTATCAATTAATTCTTTCTGCATTTTTGTCCAACAAATGCTAACATTATTTGTCCTTTACATATTGTATATGTGATAATACTATTATATATATATATATATATATATATGCATGTAGGCTTATATATATGTGTATTTGAGTACAGTAATACATTGTTCAACAAACCAAACCTCTAAAGGTTCTTTTGATGAATCAATTTATTTCAAATAATCTTTTCAGTTTTAAAAAACATACTTTAGATATAAATGATACAATCACTTATCAAAACTGGACATGAGGGGTGCCTGGGTGGCTCAGTTGTTAAGCATCTGCCTTCGGCTCAGGTCATGATCCCAGGGTCCTGGGATCCAGCCCCGCATCAGGCTCCCTGCTCAGCGGGGAGCCTGCTTCTCCCTCTGCCTGCAGCTCCCCCTGCTTGTGCTCTCTCTCGCTTTCTGTCAAATAAATACAATCTTAAAAAAAAATTAAAAAAAAAAAACCTGGACATAAAAAGCTGCCTTGTAGGTCCCTTCAACTCCTTTCTTTTAAATTCAATTATCTTTAATTTTTTAGCAACCTGTTTATAGCAATATTCTTCTGTAAAGGCGAACTTAAGAAAGGAATGAGAACAGGGTCTGAAAAAGGGAACATAGTTAAAAATTAGGAGACTAACTGAAGGGAATGCTAAAGAATCAAAATCATTGTAAATATATACTTCTTTTAATGACTCATACTTCCACACAGTAGAGAAAGTCTTCCTTGAATATGTGCACTTTTGATTTATAAAATCATAACTAGGCAGAAAATAGAATGATATAATTGAGATGACTTAAAACCATTCATTTGCAATTTTATGATTTGGTAAAAGGCACATTCTTTCTGAATATTCAAAAAATCAATAGCACTATTAGACTATTATCATTTGTAAATGTCTACACCACTGAAGTAAATATAAAGAAATGTTTAGAGTCAGCTTAAAAAAAAAACAAACTGAACTTTCACATTTATAAGACAGCAGCACCTCTAATTACCCTAGCTCTTTAAACTCTTTACTTTTAGAGAAGTGTATTACAAGTGCCATCTAAATAAGTTAGAAATAGGAATAAAGTGATCTTATTATATTATGTGGCAAATAGCATGAAATATTTCAAACTATAATTTCTAAAATGAGACCCTAGTAAGAGGCACAGAGCTCAAAGAAAAAGGAGAAAGTAATTGGGAAATATTAGAAATATAAAGGACACAAAAATGCTTTACAGAGCCAGTGGATACTATTAGATCATTATTATTTAAACAGCCAAGCCAATAGGCTCCTACATAAAATTTGTGTCAGCCTGAGCTTGTCAGAGGATATCTATGAGTATGAAAAATAATCTTTCCTTTTTCTTTACTTTTCATAACAAAGACTCTGAGGTAAAATAATAGTAGTCATTTAAAAAATGAGTTATATTATTACTCAGCCCTAATGAGAACACCGAAGCTATACATTTGGAAATATCAGCACAAGCAAACATTTTTCACTATGAAGTGCCTCTATAAGAATATAACTATGGTGAATCTATAACAACTACTATATATTAAATTTTAACATGTCAATTCATTCAACTATAAATTTGAAACTAAACATATATTTTTGAAATGTTTCTACTTAACAAAAGTAGAAAAATACTATTTAGGGAAGGAAAAAGGCAGTTTTCTAAAAGTATATTTATAAGGTATGATTCAAATACTGTGAAGAAAACATACATGATTTCCTGTAGTTTTACAAGAAAAAGAATGCATAGAGAAAATGTATTTATGAAAAATAAGGACAATTTTATCAATAAAATATTAAAATAAACACCTTTAAAAAGTCTAATTAAAATATACTAAACTGACTTTAGAATAAGATTTTTTATTTTTAAGTATGTTATTCTATAATATATGGACTGTTCTATTCTCTTTTCTTACTTTATCAATATCTATCAGTTTTCCTCTAGATCATAGAGCTTCTGAACACTTTCTGAAGAACTGACATTATTTTAATTCCTCAATAAATATATTTTTCCAAAAAGTGGATACGTGTACCCATAAGCAAATTACAAACTGCATAGGCAATCTAAGTCTCCTGGTTTGTCTGATACTCCAGTAACTTCAAACAAAAAGCGTTACATTGGCTATATCTTTAGTAAAAACTTTGATGACTAGGAATTCACACTTGAGAAGAAAGGAGAGAACCAAGTTCCAGTGATTTATGGCAAAAAAAAAAGGGGGGGTATGTTCATGGGAAATCATGCCTAATTGAATTTATTTTTTGTGTATAATTAGGAGAAAATAATATATGTTACAGAAGGAAAATAAGAAACATAAAAGAAATTCATTATACAACCTCAGACACATATAGCATCATAAATACTCCTTCTATATGGGTTTCTAAAAAAGAAATACAAGTATAGTGTAGACCAGAAACAAAGTATCAGGTGGTTGATCATCTGAGATTTTATTCTTTGTGTGTGTGCATGCATGTATGTGTGTGTTTCATAAATAACCTTGATTATTCAAATTAAGAAAATATCCTATAATAATTATTTCTCCAACAGATGCACCCTAAAGCAGCCAAGAACCGAAAAATATAGTATGACTCTCACCATAGTATTCTAGCTTTTAATATAAGAAAAATTCAGGCAAAATGTCTAATGACATAGTATAATAATGTTATCAGCATCTAGACTAATTCTTTATGTCTTGCTTTCCTAATGTATATTACTTTCTCTTAGTTATGTCAAAAAATAAAATTAATGGGGAATAATTTCCATTGAATACAGAAAGTTATAACCACAACCTCTAAAATGTTTGTTGAATGAATAAATTATTTAAATGACACCATACAAAAAAGGCTTTAAAAAGCCTGTAGTATAGTTAAAAAGCTATTGTAGTATAATTTAGCTCCATAACATCTTCTTGGTTATTTTTAAGCATAAATTCTATTATTTTCCACCTGATGTTGAAAAAGGAATTTTTACGCTGTGAACTTCAAAGGAGGACATTTTTAGAATTGTTGAAATATTGCTGTGCAGAGAGAACATCAAATCAAACAGAAATAATGTCACTAAAATATGTACCACATGTGCATCAATATATTGCCCTGGTTTGCATGACTGACTCCTACAAAGCACACTCTGGTAACCATGGGTTTTTGAATATTAAGTCTGTGAGCACTAATTGCAATTTATTGAATATGTCAGTGAAGCACAACTTCAGTAAATCAAGTCCAAGTAGTAGGTAGCTTATAGCGTTCTTCCCTGTTCTTTTAACCAAATGATGGTTTCTTCTCTCAATCAGTGAAAGTTACAAATAGTCTAGGAACTCAGTGTGGCAGAAGAGTAATGGTTGAAAGACCAGATGATCCTGTTTTATGACCCTTAGCACAAAGATTAAACCCTCTATTTCCAGCAATGCACAATTTCATGCTATTTCAGGGAGCTTGACCCTGAACTGAACTTCCTTCAGACTGTTCAGTTCAATCTGAATTTATAAGAGTTACTGACAGTCTGTAGCGTGTAATGAAAAAAATAATGGAGGGACAGCTGTTTGCTTTCACAACCCTGCCATTGAGGTTGCAAGAGGAAAAACTATGGGGTTGGTGGATTCAGAAGAAAATGAGTTAGGATTTAACATTTGTAAAGAGGAATCCTTTTGTTATGTACTGATTTGGAGGAAACCTCTGGCAGTGGAATCAAATTTGGGACAGTTATCTTTGCAAATGCAGAAAGGAACATAACCAATTTTCTAGTAGCTGATTGGGTTGTGTGTATTTGGGCATCTGATTAGATGTTATATATTATTTTTCTTTCTTAAATCTAATACTACTTGAAATACATAGGAAAATTTCTTGAAAATGGGCAAACTTACAAACTTGCCAATTTGGGATAGGATTATTTTAAATTCCTTATAGAAATATTTTTATTTAAATCATTATATTGGAGAATATACTGAGTTCTTTGTATTTGGAATTGAAATATCATAGGTTATGAAATTTATAGGTATGTTTTTAGGTATGTATAGAACTCTTATTCTAATATAAATATAACAATACAGAAAATTTGCCTTTTTTTGAGAAAAAAATTCAATTTCCCCTACAACAGCATAATAAGCAACAAAATGTGACAGATTCCATTAAAACTATCAAGAAATCAAATTTCACAATGGCAATTATCATTGAGCTTTACAACTTAAATCTATGAAATATGGCATTTAAAACTTTGGAGAAGAGAAATTTAGAATGCTAAAACTACTTGCACAGTTCTGGATTGAAACATGAAATTCTTGAAAGGTTTCTGGAAGATACAGCACTGTCTCTGGAACAAATACAGAGGCTCCCTTCCACAATTTAAAAACACAGCACAGCAGTTGTCAATAACATTCACAGAATGAAATAATAGATAGGGGAACTGATATACTTTATTGGCTCATGTACTTTTTTACAAACTATAAAATATTTCAATTAATATAAATGGTAGCATTAAACAGAATTAACCTTTACTCACAGGGTTAGTAATTTTGTTAAATGAGAGCTAAAAACTTGGGGAAAAAGCAATTGAACTTTGACAATTCGTGTTAAATGAATAAATGACTTCTCCATTTATTAATACAAAGCCAACTAGTTCTAATTTTCTCTCTCACTCTGTCAGGGTAATATGAAGTTAAGTATTACACATTACATCTCAGGGTGATATAAATCACAGATATCTTGTACTATCCTTAAAGTTAATATGGTTAGAGAGGACACGTGTAATTTGACTTCAGGTTAGACACATGGTCCAGACTTAGTCAATCAGAGTTCCCCAGTTTACAGTGATTGGTCTAAAAGGAGATCACATGATCCCAACAGCCAATCACAGTCCCTCAGTGAAAATTGATAAATGAAAGTTACAGGTAAAATTCTCTCTTAATGTGGAATTGTAAGGGGTATTGACCATGTAATGCTAGAGGGGTTAGAAGACATGTCTCTGTCTCTCCTGTGTGCACATGCACACATCCCACATGCAAATCTGATTTGGGCAAGAAGGGTGGGGGGCAGGGTGGGATTGAGAGATTTAATAACAACAGCAACAAACGCTGGGGCAAATAGTTTTAAACCTTATAAATACTAATTCTAGGCACAACTAGTGCCTAGGCACAACTAATTCCTAGCTATCTTCTGAATTCGCTATTCTTTTTTTTTAAGATTTATTTATTTAGAGAGAGATTGAGCGCAAGAATGGGAAAGGAAGGGAGAGAGAATCTCCAGCAGACTACCTGAAAAGAGCGACTGGATATGGGATTCGATCCCAGCACCGTGAGATCATGACCTAAGCAGAAACCGAGAGTCACGCTGCCTAACCAACTGAGGCACCCAGGCACCCCTCGCTAATAAAAATCTTATCTTTCATCTTGAAAGTTGCTTTAAAAATTGGTTTTTAATTTTCAAGACTTCACGATTTCTTCTGTGATACTGTTTCTGTTCTTTAGGCATGTTTACAGTCCATGAAACAAGATTCATAATTGGGAGTATGTGATTTGTGCCATTTAGGAACCAAAACCCCAAATTTAATCACCTCCCCACCAAAAAAGAACTGGAATTAAGATACATCTATTACTAATAGCCTACCCCATTTAAAGATCACGGCTTTTTAATATGGGCATGGCTGAACTTTTAAAAGATTGTTTTACAGGGCCTGAGGTAAATTGACATTTTCCCTTCATTTCTGAATGCCACAGTTTTACTTCCATGGTATTCTGTAATCCACTTGCTTCATTCTTTCCTTCTTACACACACACACACACACACACACAAGCACGCAATTCTTTTCCAGCTAATCCACTTGCTTCATTCTTTCCTTCTTACACACACACACACACACACACACACACACACACACACACACACAAAGCACGCAATTCTTTTCCAGCAAAGTCAATATTCAATATTTTACATTGTATGTGTATATACATATATATATGAAAATCAGAGTATTATGCATTTGTTTCTGCCACTCTTTGCTTCAAAAACACCCCAGAGATGGCATGTCATACCTAGATATTCTAATATGTTACTTAATACAAAGTTCAGATGTACCTATCTGTAAAATAACACCTTGGTAAAGTGTTAAAATATGGTCTGTTCATGCGAAAAAAAAAATCTGTTAGAAATAACAAGTACAGATATAACCATTGGTTCAAACAAGGTAATATTCATCCACTGTAAAATTTAAAAGTGCAGGTAAAATCATCTGGGCCTTTGAATGATGTTCTTAGTAGACAAGTGTTTTAAAATGTTGATGTTTTTAAAAGATTTATTTTATTTATTTTCGTGGGGGAGGGTCAAAGGGAAAGGATCTCAAGCAGACTCCACGCTGAGCACAGAGCACCCCATGGGGTGAGCTCGTCATCCCAAGACCATGACCTGAGCCAAAATCAGGAGTCCAAAACTTAACTGACTGAGCCACCCAGGCATCCAAAAATGTTGATGATTTTAATCCAACTCCCACTTAAAGTGATTTAAAATAATTTACTTCTTAAATTAAAAAATAAGCTCAAAGAAAACATTCCAACTAAATTCAATTATTGTGGAGTAAATCTAAACATTTATATATGTAAATATATAAATGGAGCAAAAATCAATCAAGGGATTAAAAAAGTGAATCATGTGCTAAACCAAAATTTGACAAATATATGGATTGCTACAGTGAATCAGTATCAAAGGAAAATCAGTATTAAAATCTTAAACCATATTTTGTCGTCAGATGTAACAAGGCAAAAATAATATGCTCTGCTTCATTCCAGTACTATGACTTTTTGTTAACTACCTAAATAAAGGTCACACAATTTTTCTGTATTTATGTATAAAATCCATATAATCAGTTTTAGCTTGCGATTTAGTATTTCATAAAATAGTAAATGAAGTTCCTTATAAAATACTTAGTGAAAGTAGTCTGTGTCGGCCTTTAATCAGTTGGGCTCCAGTTAGCAATTCAAAAAGCACTCTAAGTGCTTCTCTCAGGAGAGAGAATTTTAACACAAAGAATTGGTTTAAGGGTGCTGGAATACTGAAAAAATAAAACACTGAGCTAACACAAGAAGTAGCTACTATCCTTTGGATTTTGGGAAGAAATAAGGCAGTTTGAGGGAGAACAGAAGGAAGTGCAGAGGACTCCACAGAGTAGGTACTCAGAATTCTAAGGACAGAATTTTTTAAGTTCCTGAGCAGCTAAGAGTAAGTGCCTCCTAGAAGGGCCGAGACTTTTGTGGAGGAGCAGGGCTGGCTGACTGGCTCTTATGAGGAATTTTAGCAAGTTGGTTCTAGGATTACAAAAGAAGTTGGCTACTATAGCTCTGCTGTTGCCAGAGCAGTGAGTTATTGCTAGGGTACACTAACAGAACAACATTCCTCTCCTTCTCTTGCTCTCCAGTGTCCTTTTAGTGCTTGCTATTTATAGGACCCAATAGGATTCTAGCCAACAAAGCGGAGATGGAATTTGCAGAATTACCAGGTTCCCAATCACAAAGAAGGGTATTTTGGGAGCTAAAAAACAATAGTGTAATTACTGGCATTTTTAAGCTGTCCAGAACTTTTAAAATAAGAATGTCAGGGCGCCTGGGTGGCTCAGTTGGTTGGGCGACTGCCTTCGGCTCAGGTCATGATCCTGGAGTCCCTGGATCGAGTCCCGCATCGGGTTCCCTGCTCGCTGGGGAGTCTGCTTCTCCCTCTGACCCTCACCCCGTCTCATGTGCTTTCTCTCTCTCTCATTCTCTCTCTCAAATAAATAAATAAAATCTTAAAAAAATTTAAAAAAATAAAATAAGAATGTCAAGGAATAAAGATTTTTATAAATAGAAATATTTTTACGGCCATTGTTTTCATTTCTCTTTATGTTGTTATTTAGTGTTATTTAGTGTTGTTTTCCTGCTTTATGATTTATTTCTGCTGATGACTGTAATAGGACCAATTAGGGCTCAACCAGAAAAGCAGAACTGCTAAGTCGTTATGAATATTGGTTAAACACTGTAAGACTGGGCTGTTGGTTTCTGTTGCTGGACCTTGAGGTGCAGGATGGCAGTTGAGAAGGACAAATGAATGTAAAGTGGGGAGAGCAAGCACAAACTTAAACTCACAACTCTCATCACATCTGGCTGGAAACCAAAAGCATAGACAGGAACCCTGGGATGTCCTGTAAAATAAGTTGTCACCCTCCACAGTGCCAAGCAACCTCAAACCCAGGAGTCGGCAAAGCTGAAGATCCAGGCAAGGAGTAGTGATTGCATGCCCCACATTGTGTGAGTGGTGGGTGGGGCGTGCTGCTGCCCTACACTGAGTGAGCCAGCAGAGAAGTGATAATGCGTGAAAGCTGAAAAAGCACCTGGTCCAATCTTCTGATTATAAAATCAGTACTGTTTTTTACTCTCATCTTCCATACAGTGCAAAAATATTTCTTATATTTAATAGATTAAAGAGTTCAAAAGCAGCACAGATATATAGACATAGATTCCTTCACAGGAAGTGGAAAACACTTGGATATCAGTGGTGTTCTAAACTGAGAGTTTTAAGGAATTTATAAATTTTGACTTGAAAAAAATACTTCTGGTTGTTTTAATAACAGTAGACTTAGAAAATATTTGAGATGTATCATTTTAATTGTTTTAATTAAAACTGTTTTGATCATTTAGTAGGCTGGTTCAGTCGGAGATCCATACAAAAAAGCATTCAATGCAATTGCAAAAAATAAATATGATCTTATTTTATAACTTCTTTGCTTAATATCTGTCTGCTTTAATATTAAAATAAAATTATATACACATATTTATATAATTTGTTTTTTACATCATATGTATTTTTAATTAGTAAATACATTTCTGTATTATAGATCAATGGAAACACAAATATTCTTATAAAAATTTTTCTCCCACATGAGAATATGCAGGCGATTTTCAAGATATGATAAAAGTTTTTTTTAATGTTTGATTTTATTACTTGTTATTTTTAGAGATCTATTTTAAGTAGCTCTTTAAACTGAAGCTTTTTTAGAAAGCTCCCAAAAGGCTATTAAAGAATGATAAAAAAAACAGTTTTCTCTTCATGCAAGACTCTACAATTATCTGTATTTTAAAACATTAAGCTCTAGTGACTACACAGTCTCAGTATTATAAATACCTTGCTTTCTATTTTAAAAAAAATCATTCAAATCCACTCTGTGAAACACATTTACTATGTAGTTTTCTTCTTTAATATGTATCTTGCATTCCATTCCTACAGTACTTCAGGGCAAGCCTCTGAGAAGACAGATTATTCTAAATTGACCCTAGCCCATTTTATTTTTGCACTTCTGTTCTAAGGAATCTGATACAGTTTCCAGGCTTCTCACCATCTCATTAAAAATTAGTAGAGGGAATGTCGGCAGGCATTCAACCTTACAAATGCAGATCTAACTTTGTAAATTAAACATGCTTTGTGTGTATGTATTATTTATTCCTGTTTGCTTTTAGATGTCTGAATGTGCATGCTCACTGGCATTACCTTTGCATTTGGAAGTTCTCGGGAATTCGGGGGGAAAAAGCAAATGACTTATGTTTAAACCAGGACTATGAATTATGCAAATCAAGCTAGCAAATCAGGGCAAAAAGAAATTAAATTTACGATAAGGAGCTACTCCAAGAATCTCTTAGGGAAGGCTAATGGTGGAGAGTTTGGCAGATGTTACTAACATGAGTCACATGGCACATGTGTGGGGTCAGGTATAAAATCAACCTCAGATGATGAAGAATCTGAGGAGGCTAGGAGAACACTGTACTCATGGCTACTTGAAGTTAGCAAGGAAGGTAGGGTAGCCATTTGACAAAGCATGACAGGCAGATAAGGAGGCCATGGCAATGGGCATATCGTGGCAGAACAAAGATAGTAATGGAAGAGCACTGGCTCTGCTTTGTGCAGCATCCACTTAGGATCAAGTTCTAAACTCTACATTTTAGTTGTCTAGGACCTTGGCCCAATTACTTAAACTCTGTATCTCAGTTCTATCATCAGTAAGCTCAGTTAATAATGATGGTGGTGGTGATAATGATAACTTGAAGAGTTAGGCACTCAAGATAGGAGGGTTGAGTTTCAAGTAAAATACTATTTAGTGGGGAGGAAGTTTTAAATTCAGAAAATAAGTGCAATTATGAAGAAACTAAGGTACTGGGCAAGTTATCCAGGAAAGAATCCCACCAGAAGAAAACAATGCAGGTATTGCATTGTTTGGACTATAGGTCTGCTCTCTGGAGTAAGGGGGAAAAAAGGGTTTGGTCTTGGGAATAAGGCCAAATAAGACTTTCTGGAAACAGGCTACCCATGAAGACTGGACTAACAACATACTGATTAATTCCTGCTCTTAGCCTTACTCATTTTTAGTTTACTAAAATCCAACATTAATAGTTTTGAAACATGTTAATAACTAAAGTTAACCTGAGCAGCATAAGTGTGTACATTTCTCCAGAAATGGACATCAACATTACTGGCATATGCCCTCTGTGAGAGAAATAAGTGATATATCTGATAGATGATACATACATTTCTAAGTGATAGTTCCTAGAGCAGATCTAGATTGTCATTTGGAACCACTGATGTAAGTTTTGATTTTTTATTAATATTTGAGCCTTAAATTTTGTCTATATTTGTTCAATTGAATTATAAGCCTACCAGTTCAAAATCCACTTAACAGCATTTCAAGACTAAATGAGTTTTATTTAGGGGGGAGTGGAAGGAAACATTTCTATTACTAAAAAATCAGAGTAAATGCCTAGAATGACAATAGCATTTCTTAAAGTCTTAAAACTTCCCCCAAACAAATGAATATAAAGTTATATGCACATTTTTTTTTAATACTGCTAAGGAAAATTTTAATAAGGAATGTATATTAGATAATTCAGTAGCAATGCCAGTTGTGTCTGATTTTGGTACTGTTGCTATCTATAAGAATATCCTTTTTTTTAGGAAATATACATCGAAGTATTAAGGGGTAAAGGACATGATGTTTGCAATTTAAAGAGTTCAGAGAAAGTGTGTGTGTGAGGGGGAGGAGAATGAATAATAAATCAAATATATTAATATGCTAATGCTTCTGTAATCTGAATGAAGAATATGCTGATATTATTTGTACTACATTTGTGGCTTTTCTGTTCTGATAATATTTCAAAATAAAAAGTTAAAAATACTGTTGGGGTGCCTGGGTGGCTCAGTTGGTTAAGCGACTGCCTTCAGCTCAGGTCAGGATCGAGCCCCGCATCGGGCTCCCTGCTCAGCAGGGAGTCTGTTTCTCCCTCTGCCCCTACCCCCTCTCATGTGCTCTCTCTCTCTCATTCTCTCTCTCAAATAAATAAAATCTTTAAAGAAAAAGTTAAAAATACTGTCAATATCAGTCTCACAATGTTATGCCAACTATATGGAAAATTGTATGAAAATAGGTGTAAGACGTGTGGAATGTGCTATCAATTGCCATTTAATTATTTATGACATGTTTACTTTACTGTAGAAACCTATACATCATTTTCTAATACCCTAATGGCACCATGCTATATGTGAGTTAAAGTTATTTTTGAATCGTCATCAACTTTGTGTTTGACTTTAATTGATTTTTTCCTATTAATGATACCTACATTAGGAGTCAGCAAAAGGGCTTGTTATTTTAACAGAAAGAAAAATAATAATATTCTCAAATATTTTCTCATTAAATTCACATTATTGGAGTAATGGTTGTTTTAAATGGGCATAATTATTAATAAGAAAAATGCATACATTAATTGTGAGCTCTAATGGCTCTGGTACTTTTTAGTTTTAGAGAAATAACTTAGTTATATTTGCATAAATTTAAGTTCTCCATTTAACCATACTTATTAATGATTGTATAGCAAACACAACAATGTAAAGCAAAGGTCATTAGAAGGAGCCATATCTACAGTTTTAAAATTTCTGTGCTACCATACTTTATTATCTGTGACATGCTGCTATTTGATATTACCTCAACTAAAATACGTCTTAAAAATATAATGTCCTTCATGAGAATGGCTATCCACAGAAGGAATTTCTTAGCATAATTATTCTACCTGGAAAGACCTTCTTTTTATTTTTCTTCCCCATCTTTCTTTTTCTTTTTCTTTTTCTTTTAAAACTGTTAGGAAGTTACATGATCCCCTTGAGTATTTTTTTTCTATAAAGGAAATAAAATGATATACAATGAATCAAAATACTAAGTCGAGTCTTCACTTCACTTTTTGGTACTTATTTATATCTTAGCATTTTTTTTTCAGTCTGTCTTCAGTCCCCATATTCCATGGAAGCATTGTTTTAAGTCATGTAATTAAAAGTCCTTTTCTTTGTCCCCTTTACTTTTGATGTCTCAAATATCTCAGTATGAGGTAATGAACATAAAATGGCTTAACAATCAGATACACCACTGTCTGAATCCTGGACTTGCCATATAAAGAACTCTGTTGGGATTTTGAAAGATTTCTATGCCTAGTATTATACCTGAAGGATATGGATTTAATACCCAGCCTTTAGGTTTTTTGGAAGGATTAAATGAAATAATGGATGCCAAACAAATAACAAGGGCCTAAACCATTAAGCTGTCAAAAAAATTGTGTTATTAAAAAAATGCATCAGGTAAAAGTGCTCTCGGTGTTTTGGAGGGCAGTGTTGCTTAGAAAGTTTCATTGGAAATGTAAAACTTAAGTCAGTTATTGAAAGGATGGGCTTTGGTTAAGCTAAGATGAAAAAAGAATATATTCTATGTATACATGAGCAAGTCATATTCCAGAAATAGTGAACAGTTCAGCTGAAGCAGAATTCCAGGAAAAAAAGTTAGGGCGGATTTACAGGGATTTGAATATTTGAATATTGTATCAGGTGTTTAAACTTTGTCTTGAGAGAAGGAAGAGCTATTGAAGTTTCCTTTTTGACAGAAGTTTACCTTTATTGAAAGTAGTGATTACTACAGATTGGCTTAGAGAAGTGTTGAGCATTATGATTTGAAGACTGAAAAAGAATACCCAAAGGCAAACCAATTAAGGGCTTATGAAAATTATAAAGACAGGAGCTTATAAAAGTTTGCCTTCAGTATTTTTTGTGCAAAACTAAAGAAAAGGTCGATTTGTTCCAAAATACAAATTAATGGAATTATTATTTGGCAATTTTTTTTTGCAAAACAGAAAAGCAAGTTTCACAGGCAATTGGAGCATTTTTTTCCTTGAGTATTTAGGAGGGAAAAATACAGTCGAAGTCAGAAATTATAAAAATCTTGGTGGAAAAAGGCACTTTTAGTTAGATGAAAACTTGGTTTTAAAGACTGGACTGGACTGAAGTAACTGCATAGAGAGTCTCTAGAGACAGTTTGCCACGTGAGCCTGAAGCTTGACAGAAATGGCAGGCAAAAAATATGGTGTATATTTTCATTCCTATGGCTTGACTGAAGGCTGAAATGTCCATGCTTACCCACCAAATGGTGACAGCTAGAGGTATTGTAAATGCCGAAATTGAGACAAGTAGGATAATCTTGATAGTACAGTGTGGCAAAGTCTAGAGTAAGAAAGGATTTCGGAATGGAAGGGAGAAGTATGATCATGGTTACTTTCACTGAGTGTCCAGAGTATTCCAAACACAAGGCCTAATACACAGTATCTCATAAAACATTCAACAGTCTTCTGAGGAAATATTTCACATCTACATATCCTGTGTGATTTTTCTCTTGTTCAAGAATTTAGCCTGATCCCCAAATTGAAGGCAAAAGGCATTACCTTCTCCTCACTGTAAGTATAAAAAATCACCATCAACTGGAATAAGCCCCATTTCAGCAGCATTATTAAAAATCACCATTTAGAAATTTAGCCTATTCTACATAGTCCAACCCAAGTCAATACAAGAAGAGAACTGAGAATTAAAAATAGTATTGGCCTTTTGGGAAGTTCGGTGGTTATAAGCTGTTACTTCGCATCCAAAAGCCAAGAGAAATTGGCTCTAAGACAATCACTCATAAAGACAATGGATGACTAAAAGAAGTGGAGAGTAGTAGCATTTTGTTCCCTATTAGGATATGTTTTGGCAGACTCAACTTGTTGATCTGTTCCTGTGGAAGAGATGGAAGAAATGGAATTGGATCATCCACGATATTTTTCTGGGGGACTGCTGTGTAAGGAGAAAACTAGGATTTCCTCTATTTCAGGCTCTGGTTCCCAAAAGTTGCAGAAAATAAAAACTGGAAGTCAATGCAATCTAGATTGTTGGCCAAGGAGGTGAGATAAATTTGAGGCTCCATCTCTGGTGCGGCATCCATAGCGCTGGAACAAAAAGACACGCAGTAGAGAGAGATGTGAATGTCACCAAAGAGGGCCAGCAGGAAGTTCTGGAGGGATGGACAGTACATACTTGGAGAAGATGCAGGAAAATGACCCTCCAAGAGACTTAGTGAAGCCTGTTGAAAGTGTCACCTGTCCCATTGTAAGGTGATAGCCGCAAAGATAATCAGAATGTGATTATATCCAACATGAAGAGAGCTACAAGTCTGCCCAGTTGAATATTTTATACATTCCACTCTTTCTACTCCCACCCCCTATACTGAAAACACATTTTGAATGGAGACAGATGTAAAAAGAGTAAATCCTGCCTTCCTTTTATGCTTTAAGCCCTATAGCCAAGAGAGACCTAGTCAGGATAGGCAGAGAGGTGGGCGCCTGGGGGCTCAGCCAGTTAAGCGTCTGCCTTCAGCTCAGGTTGTGATCCCAGGGTCCTGGGATTGAGTTCTGCATCAGGCTTCCTGCTCCGCAGAGAGTCTGCTTCTCTCTCTGCCCTTCACCCCGCTCATGCTCTCTCTCTCAAATAAATAAATAAAATCCTTTTAAAAAGAAGTATAGGCAGAGAGGAAAAGAGTTGGGAATACAAGTTTTTAAATTAATAAGACTTAGTTTCTATAACAAAGTGAGATTGTTCTAATTAACAGAAAGGAACTGCAAAGTTATGGAATCTAGTCAAAATATCAAATGGGACTCACTAACAATTAGATAAAGGTAGGGTCCAACATGGTATATTTGGAAAGTAGTTATTATAAGCATATCTTTGATCTTTACCTGTATTTATTGATAAGGGTATTCCTTGTATTTAATTAAATCCTCAAGTTGCTATAAATATTACCCATATCCATTTTCTCTACTGCTGGAGCATTTTTCTCCATATGACAATCATACGATATTTTAAATTTTGAAGTCACTGTTAATACTGTCATTCCACCAAGTTAATGCTCTAGAATTCTAAATGTTTACTTTTTATGTTACTTTGAATTCCATGTTTAAAAAAAGCTTTAATAATTTTAAAGTATGTTTGTCTGGATATTTTAAGGCGTCTTAGATACGGAGATAGTGATTAATTATTTAAATGCCAAAGGACTAACATTCTGGCCTAACAAAGGCCCGCTTTTAACACTTACTAATACCAAACATCTCTCTCTACTGACCAAGATGGCCTTAGTGTTTCCTTCAGCTTGACTACACCTTAGATAGGCCTCTTCTTGCCTCTAGGCTCCTGACTTTCACTAAGTTCTTACAGAATACAGATGGCAGAGGTCTCTCCCCTCCTTCCTTAGAATTATAAATTCTTTTTCTGCCTCTTTGAGATGTGAATCTTCTCGAAAGGCCTCTTGCCTGTTTCATAACCTGGGGATGTCTTTCTCAAGGACCTAGGAGCCATCCATCCCTTTGAAATGTGGTTCCCAAGGAAGACAGTATCCCTATCTTTCAGTCCCTGTGAGAGGGTAGGAGCCTAACTTCAGTGGGGGCATCACTCCAAGTTGTAAAAATGCTTCCTGCTATGAAAGCATAAGAAAGTTTACTTTTCTTTTAGGGTGAGGTCAATTAACAAACCTAGGTGGCCCTATCTGCCACCCTCCCTGCCACCCCCAGCTCTTAAACTCTCTCCAGTAGAGTTGAGTTCAGACTGCATCCTGGGTTTTCTCCCCTATTATAATAGCCTTGAATAAAGTCTTCCTTACCTGTTTGACTTTGCCAGTGCAATTTCTGCTTTGACACTACTATCCCTTTCTCTCTCCTGTTCTCTAAATTATGAGGTAAAAAAAAAAAAAAATAGTACCTAACTGTATATAAAGAGTATGTTCAGTCTGTCCCGGACTGATTCCAATGAGATCTTTAAAACAAATGCAAACAGTAAGAGATGCCTATTCTATTGCATATATGGTGCTAATATTAGTAATATAAGTTTAGAAGAAAAGTATTTTCAAAGGGAAGGGAATCACTAGCCATTGTAATCTACCAAATGCTTAATACTGGATGTTTTATTCCAATAGTACCATAGGTATTTTCTTCCCCACAGTACATGCAGAAGGGCTGATTTGACAATTTATGTAGAAGCCTAAATATAACACTCTAAATCTAGACTCTTTCCCCTTTGAGCATGCTCTAGGAATTAAATTACTAGAAAGCATTCCTAGAAAGCCCTTTTTCTTTTCCCTTCCCTTTGCTCCTTCCTTCTTTCTTGCCATGTAGATTTTAGGTACTCAGTCTTTTGCTGGCGCTGAAAATCTCTTGCTTTTCATACCTCCCTGAAAAACACCTAAGATAGCTCCTCTACCCCACCTAATTTTCCAAATATTACTCACTGCTCTAATGGTAGACAGCACCTCTGAGAGGAGTCTCATGTCCATTGACTAGGAACTGAGAAAAACAAGTATGGAGCCAATTTCAGAATTTCATATAAGAATCCTGAGTTTGAAGACAGAAATGTGGAAATTATAAAAACAACAGCAGTATTTAGTAACTCTTAATAAGTGCTAGGCAGTGTTCTAAGTGTTTTGTGTGAATTATCTGCCTTAATTCTTATGGTTATCCTTTGGAATAATTACCATTATTAGGCCCATTTTATAGATGGAGATGCTGAGGCACAAAGAGGTCACAAAGTTAGCAATGACTGCTTTCAAAGACCAGCCATTTGACTTTGTTGCTCTCCAAGTGTCATATCCTTAGTTTTTTTTTTTTTTAATTTTCTGGCATGTTTCATACAGAATACTTTCCTGCTCTACATTTGAAGTCAGTCATTTATGAAGATACAAAGACCCAGGTTATCCTTTAGAAAGTATTCTTCCTGTTACTTGGCACATATACATACAACTATGTGTTTTCATTCCTCTGTGGGAACAAAAATCCCTTTAAGTATTTTCACCTCTTCTCTTCCAATTCATCACGCATAATGCCACTACTAATAGGCAGATAAGAGTTCACAACGTGGATCTTCTTTATGTCCAGAAGCCTATGTCTTGTTCAATTTCTCTCTGTTTTATCAGAGAAAAGAGTTTAAAAATTACACTGAGTTAAGCATGTTGTTCCTTCGTTCAGAAACTTATATAGACCCTTAATTTCATCAGAGCTTTAAAGACAAATTATAACTCTCTACCCAACTGAAATATCCACTAAATTCCTGTAATACTGAGTTTGTTTTCATTCTTCTGGAAGAGGCCTTAAACTTGTGAGATAACCTTAAGCATTATACGCTGAGACAGATTATTTTCTTTCTTAAAGTAAGCCATGCAGTCATTCTACCAAAAGGAAGAAGAAAAACAGTAGTCTGTGTGTAATGAAAATAATTGCAAACATTGCCCAAACAAATGCCAACAGTAAAAAAGATACAGCTGTCCAATGCCATTCTCTCTTCTTAAAAAGGAAACATTTTTAAATTGCACCCTCCAAAAAATTTTGTGACAATTGGATACATACCCTTTATATGAGAAGGAAAAACTAACAAAGTGAATAAGGAGCCAGTGAGAAAGGAGCAGAAGAGAAATTTCACACACAAATGGGCTCAGAGGTCACCTTCAGATAAAGCTGACAAATTAAATTCTATTTTACAAAGCAGAGAAATGCGTATTCAGTGTTTCCTTATGTTACATTTTCTTTCTCTAAATAATCTGAATTTTCAAAGTAGACTACATTAATTAATTTATGGAACTTGTTTACCCTCTTTTTCCCACAAGCACTGGTACTTGGTTATGTCTTATTCAATATTTTTACAAGTTGGCTTGCTTGTGCATGCTGCTCTTTTCCTTATACACATTAATTTATTGTATTAAAAATAATTGTCAAGGGGTGCCTGGGTGGCTCAGTTGTTAAGCGTCTGCCTTCAGCTCAGGTCATGATCCCAGGGTCCTGGGATCGAGCCCCACCACCGGGCTCTGCTCAGCAGGAAGCCTGCTTCTCCCTCTCCCATTCCCCCTGCTTGTGTTCCCTCTCTCGCTGTCTCTCTCTGTCAAATAAATAAATAAAATCTTTCAAAAAAAATAATTGTCCAACCAGAGGCACTACCTCTCAAGTTACCTCTAGAAGCTGACAAAAACATGTTTTCACTAGCTATTTAACAAGGCCAACACTTGGCACATAGATTTTGCACTTGAGATAACACCATAAGCTATTTTTATTGACAAGATTTTTCAGAGAATTACATAGAAAATAATCCTGACAAGAAATCATAAGTGTACATGACTAGATTACAAAAATTTCCTTTTAGACATGTCTATAATATAGTATCTGACTTATTAACGTGGGCTAATAGTGAAAGATAGATGTCATTTTAGATAAATCCTAGTGATAAGAATACATTGAGAAATACATTTTATTTGTTGAGTAAGCACTACAATGAGATCCTGACTCAAATATCTGGTATATACCATATTAAAAATAGTTGAAGCTCAAAACTGGGTTCCAATTTATACTTTCTACTAGTTTAAGATCTTGGGTAATTTAACTAACTTCTCTATACTGAGATCTTAAAAATTGAGTTAATGGTAACTTCTCCCTCATAACATTGTTGTGAGAGCTATCAAAAAAAAAGTATATAGGACTTAGTACAATGTCTGACACACACAAAAAATAATAAACATTAGCTATAATTATTATGTCTATCTTTTCTACATTATTACTATCCTCCTACACTCATCTAAACCTGGGACTTAATTATCCATTGCCTTGGAGTCTTCTTTGTCCCTATTCTCATAAATTCTTCTCTCTAGGAATCTGACTCTATTCCTTTCCTTCTACTTCTCCAAGTGTCCCAACCAAACATACACATACACATACACATTCCATGCATATCATGACACACAACTGTACCTTAAAAATCTAAGTCTACCTTCATAGGCATTCAACAACTCATGTTGGAAGCATCTTGGGAGATCACGGAATTTATATTAGATAGGATATTCAAGATATATTTGATATGAGCTCTTTAAATTCGTAACACTAAGAAGCAGAGAATGTCTTCCAAGATCATAATGTTCATTTTAGTATCTTATCTATTAAACATTATTAGTTTGAAGGCTAAAATAAAAGCAATGGTAGCACTTATGGTTCCAGTATGGCAGAATATGACCCAATGAAAACCCTGCTGCAGATAATAACTATAACTCAGAATAAAGTTTTTAAAAGTTAGATAAAAATTAAAAAATTTTTTTTTGCCTGGGTGGCTCAGTCGTTGGGCGTCTGCTTTCGGCTTAGGTCATGATCCTAGGGTGCTGGGATAGAGCCCCGCATCGGGCTCTCTGCTCGGCGGGAAGCCTGCTTCTCCCTCTCCCACTCCCCCTGCTTGTGTTCCCTCTCTCACTGTGTCTCTCTCTGTCAAATAAATAAATAAAGTATTTAAAACAACAACAACAACAACAACAACAACCATCTGAGGCTTTGGAGAATGAACAAACAAAGCAGACTTGGAAGAAAAATCAGCAAAGGTTGTGTTTCCAATTTTCTTAAATTAGCATGAGGGCTGGCCACATAACACTCAGGATTATAAAAATAACTATTAGAACTAAGAAGTGACTATAGCTGTGAAGGTGAAGTTTATATATCATCTTCACTGTATCATGGAGTACCCAGATATTTGGCTAAACATTGTTTCTGGGTGTATCTGTGAGGATGTTTCCAGATGAGATTTACATTTGAATCTGAAGACTGAATAAAGCAAATTGCCCTCCCCAATGCTGATGGGCATCTTCTGATCTATTGAGGGTCTGAATAAAAGAAAAAGATGTAAGAAGGGAGAATTCATTCTCTCTGCCTCTTGAGCTGGGACATCAGTCTTCTATTTTCAGACTAGGACTCACACCATCAGTGTTTTTGTTTCTCTCAGACCTTTATACTTGGACTAGAACTACACCATGAGCTTTCCTGGTCTCCAACTTACAGATGACAGATTGTGGGATTCTCAGCCTCCATTTTGTGTGAGCCAAATCTTATAATAAATCATATATATATATATATATATATGTATATATAATAAATAAAAAAAAAATATATATATATATATCCTACTGGATCTGTTTCTCTGGACAACCCTAATACAGTAACATTGTATTTTACCTTAAGGTGAAATAAAACAAAACAAAGCAAATACACTTGTATTTTATATACTAACAGCAAACAACTGGTGAGGAAAATATAAAAACTCCACTCCATGTGTAATAGTGTAAAAAATCCCTAAAATTTAGAAAAACATTTGTAAGACATTTACACTAAAATCTAGAAAACATTCCTGAGAGAAATTAAAGACCGAAATAAATTGAGCTACCATGTTTACTGAGCAGAAAACTCAGTATTATTTAAATATTAATTCTCTCCAAACAGATCTATAGATGGACAGCAATTACCCCCCAAATTCCAACAAGCTTTCTGGAAGAAACTGATAAGCTTATTATAAAATTTATATTGAAATAAAAAAAGACCCAGAAAGACAAAACAATTTTATAAAAGAGAACGAAGTTTGATACTTATATGAATTAATTTAAAACCATTATATAAAGCTACAATAATTGAAGCTATGTGGTATTAGCATAACAAAGGACGGCGCTCCTCTGAACAATGTAGAATACAGAAATAGATATAAAAATATATAGTCAAAAGATTTTCAACCAGATTTCAAGGCAAGCTTTTTTCAAGATAATATTTTAAAGATTGTGATGGAACAACTGGGTATCTGGATAAAAAAAATCAACCCTAACTTCACAACATGCACAGAGTTTACTCAAAAAAGAGAATATACCTAAACATAAAGGTTAAAACTACAAAACTTTGACAGGAAAACTTCAGAGAAAATCTTCACAGCCTTGGAATAAGAAAAGATTTATTTGATAGGAACCATAAAATAAAATACTGAAAAACTGGCCTTTATTAAAATGTGAAGTATTTCTCTTGAAAAGACATCATTAAGAAAATGAAAGAAAGCCACAGAATGGCAGAAAATATTCATAATACTGTATCTTACAAAGGACTTTCATCCATAATTTATAGAACTCTTACAATGGGCCAAGGATTTCAGTAGCTAACCCTGTTCAAAAAAGAAGATATATGAATAGCAATTAAGCAAATGAAAAGATGTTCAGCATGATTAGTCACCAGGGAAATGCAAATTTAAACCATAACATGATACCATTATATAGACACTAGAATAGCTAAAATTAAGAAGCATACAAATGCCACATGTTGCCAAGAATGTATAATAATTGTCACTCTCATATATTTCTGTAAAATGGTACAAAATTCTGGAAAATTTGGCAATTTTTAAAAATGTTAACTATGCACCTGCCATAGGACCCAGTCATTCTACTCCTGGTTATTTGTGGAAAAAAAAATAGATAGAAAGATAGATAGATAAAATCACATGTCTACACAAAAATGTGTAGAAGCTTTATTCATATTATACAAAACCTAGCAAAAATCCAAATGTCAATAAATAAGTAAGTAGGTAAAGTATTGAATATTTGTGCAAAAGAAAAAATGACTGATATACTCATCAACATAGATAAATCTCAAAATTATGCCAAGTGACAGAAGCCAAACACAAAAGAATACATACTCATATATAGGAAATGTCTAAAAATGCAAACAAGTTTATAGGGGAAAAAAGCAAATCAGTGGTTCCTTAGGGTCAGGGGCAGAGGGACACATTAACTGCAAAGGAGTATGTGGTAGCCTCCAAGATGGCCTACAAAAAGTCCTGTTTCAGGTATTCACTCTTGTGGAATCTCCTCCCCCAATTACCAAAGTTGGTCTGTATGACCAATATGGCATGGCAGAAGTGATGGTATGTCATTTTCCAGATTAGAATATGAAAGACTATGGCTTCCATCTTGGACTCCCTGTTGGTCTCTCTTTCATCAGTCAGTCTAGGGGTAATCAGCGCTATCCCATAAGAAAATTCAGGCAACCTATGGAGAGGCCCATATAGGAATGATCTGAGCACATTTCCCAATAGCCATGTGGATAGCCACCTTGGGCATGGATCACCCAGCACCAGTCAACTTTCAGATGACTGCAGCTAGGGCAACACTTTGATAGCAACATCATAAGAGACTCTAGAACATTAACATCCAACACAGGTGCTCCTAAGTTCCTTACTCACAGAAAGTATAAGAAAATAAATATTTGTTGTTTAAAGCCAGTAAGTTTTGGAATAATTCATTACACAGCAATAAAGAACTAATACAGATTTTGGTAAAAGAATTGGGGTGTTACCATAATAAATACTTAAAATGCGGTCATTGCTTTGAAACATGGCAGTGGACTTTGAGGATAATATTAGCAAACACTTGAAGAGCCTTGAACACATTATTCATAAAATTTGGACTTTGAAGAGGCTATCAGTGAGGACATAAAGGAAAGTGAGGAAAATCTTATTAGAAAC
This sequence comes from Eumetopias jubatus, assembly GCF_037043125.1. Lineage (NCBI taxonomy): Eukaryota > Metazoa > Chordata > Mammalia > Carnivora > Otariidae > Eumetopias > Eumetopias jubatus. The sequence goes on from NW_028274813.1 coordinate 51,676,398, forward strand.
TAAAGGAAAAGAGATTATTATATAGTGGCAGAGAATTTAGCAAGACTGTTACCTACAGTAACGTAGAAGACAGAAAAACATTTGATTTTTAATCAACCAAGTGACCTAGCTTAATGTGGTTATAAATCTGTTAAAATCTATGGGCTATCTTAACCGTTTATGGATCTCTTACCTATATAAACATTTGAACCCCTGAAATATTTTGGGGATTCCCTGGGCTACTCAGTCTCCAGATAAAACTTCACTGACAACACATTTTACTGTTTTTAAAGTGGTGTTAGAGATGTCGTAGAAGACCCACTGGAAGCCTTCAAAATGCCAGTGTTTATATGCTAAGCATATGTCCTACAGGAAATATATCCAACTCTGATTTATCAGAACAAACAACTCGATATTTATATAGACATAATTTATTGAAAAGGAAAAAAGAATAATCGGGGGCAAATTAAAGGAATTAAATTTATTACTATTTTTACCATGGTATATAAAGAAGAATATAAAAGCCCTAAATAATAAAACTGAGTTGAAACTTTGTGTAAAAGAAAAAAAAAGAAGGAATAAAATAAATTAGTTCTCATCCTGAACTCATTTATTTCAAATAAATGAAAAAGATCAATCACAAATAAATAACATTTCATTTTTAGTTTTTTTACATTTATGCAGTTGTATATGTTAATTGAAAACAAACTTGTAAACTCTAATATTGTCATGTTTATTTTGATTCCTAGTGACAAGAATATTAGATTATTAGCCCTCCTTAGAGAAAGAGATGTTATATAATCATTTTCTTGAAATAATATGTCACAGTGATTTGAGGAAAAATAAATCTTTTTCATGGCATTTTAATTACCACTTGTAATCATTTTATTTCTAACTATACAGGAATGAAAGGTAACTGAGATTGAATTTGCAAATAACTATATAGTTATATCACACAGGGAATAATTTGGGGAAAGGCAAGGGCTGAGTCTTTATAAATTAAAATATACTTGGGTTTTCTATCATCTAAATTTATGTTGGAATTAAGAGTTAAGACCTTTCATGGATATTGTGGAAGGAAAATAATCTATCATTGTACTTGCTATGCTTTACATTTGTCAAAGGAATCATATTCATAATTAAAGAGGCTGATATTCAGTATATTAAGACTTAATATCAAAGTAGATTTAGAGATGACTTCAGACAGATAACTTTATTCACCACTCTTGTCCCAATAATTTTAAATCAAGAATGGTTGTATGTGACCAGTCGTCTGCATAAAGGACTTCCTTTGGCCGCCAACCCCCTATTTTTTTATTTTTCGCTAATGGCCTTGGAATGTTTTTATGAGGAAAACTTTATTCTCAAGGATTGCTCAACCTTGACATCACTGGCATTTGCGGCCAAATAATTTTTTTGTTGTTGTTTTGAGGGGCTGTCTCGTGCATCATAGAATGTTTAGCAGCATCCCTGTCTTTTTCCCACTAGATGCCAGTAGCACCACCCCTTCCCAACCTCATCCTAGTTATCATAATCCAAAATATCTCCAGACTCTGTCTAATGCCACCTGGGGTGCAAAATCATCTTCTTCCTGCACGTGAGGACCACTGCTCTAGAGCAGAAAAGGGAGATATTAGAAAGAATGAGATGTGTCTCTTTTCCCAATGATACAAGAAATATAGGTCACTGAGGGTTTCATAGATGGGCACTAAACAGCTGGTTAGAACCTAAACTGAATATCAGTATCAAGGAAATTGTTTGTGCAGGAAAATATCAGTATTTTCCTTTGGTATCATTTTTGGTTAAGAGAACTGGTACAAGATGGGAATATCCTGCTGAGATGGATAGTTGTGATAATTCAATTTATAAACTTTAGCAAACGCTGAATTTGGATTGGGCCATGATGGCCTGAATCACATGGCAATAAGCTAATGATTTAGTGACAATAAAATACTTCAGTGATTTTCTTTGCTAATAGGTTTACTCTTATATATCCTTGTAAGTTACCCAGCTATTTCCCAAAGTGATCCACGACATACATCATGTATTTCCAATTATTTATACTAGCCTAAAAGCTATTTGATGGCAGGAAGTCTGTTTTGTCTGTGCTCAGCATGCACTACTCTAATCTTGTTCTTAGGACTGCTAGTACCTTTCTTCCTTGCTGCTCTTGCATCAGTGTCAGTTAACACTAATCAGTAATGGCAATCTTTCCCCACTGATCCCTTCTCAACCTCAGAAACCTCATCAGAGCACTATAAAAAAAAAATCTCTGTGGGGGCGCCTGGGTGGTTCAGTCGGTTAAACGTCTGACTCTTGATTTCAGCCTAGGTCAGGATCTCAGCGTCCTGGGATAGAGCCCTGCGTCGGGCTCCATGCTCAGCGCTGAGTCTGCTCGGGATTCTCCCTCTCCCTCTGCCCCTCCCCATGCTCATGCTCTCTCTCTCTCACTGGCTAAAATAAATAAATAAAATCTTTAAAAAAAATCTCTGTGAATTTATTGTTGTTCACCTATAAAATGAAAACTCGATGATTTCTGGCCCAAAAGATAATGCTGGACAACAATGAATATTTGCACTGTTCTTCACAAATAGTAATTTTTAAAAACTCATTTCCTTCTCAAAACAGTCCGAGTTAATAAAAAGAATTTTTTGCTTTATAAAAAAAAATCTTATGTTAGTATGAGTCAAGCTAAGGGAGGTTGTTCAGGTTCTTGTGACTAGCAGATTTCAAAGACAGTCCAATGCATCTTGAGTGAAAAGAACTACCCTACTCCTACCCTTAAAAAAGATTCAACTTAAAGAAGAATAAAACTATGACGGACCCTGCATATTTCCTTTGTGGTATTACCAGTCTTAGTTATTTTACTTATTTGCTCTCCGATTGAATGTTTGTCTCCAAACAGCCCTGAGGACAGACTTATCTAAATGAATGATATTTATAGATTTTGACATACAGCAAAGGTGTTTGAGTAGATTTCAGTGAATTAAAAGTACAGACTTACTGTTTTAACCACATAAGCTATTTGTAAAAAGCAAGAATTTCAACTTGAAACCAAGCGGTCCTTATCTCAAGATTCAGAACTGTCTTGTGCTTTAAGAACTGCTGACATCAGTGCTCTGGGGTGGGCAGGACTGCCTGGGGTCTAACTGGGTGAGGGTCAAAGGAAGGACAACAAACAACAAACTTGGCTTAGAACAATTTCTCAGGGACAGCGAGAGGACAGGATTTTGACCATAATATCTATGTCCCTCAAGTTTTTATGTCATCTGGAAAGCCCTCAGGGATATAGGTCTGAATCCTTCAGAGATACTATCAGCAAAAACTAAAAAGGCTAACAAATTTAAAAATGCTCACCATTATGACATCAAAACCAAATCCAATAAAGAAAAAAACTCTGAGACGTTAGAGCTCCAGCAGCTCTGCCTGGGAACTTGGGTAACAGAGCAACACCCCGGCAGAAGGAGAGAGTGTTCCCTCCTTCTCCGTGGAGAAGGCTGCATGCTTTGGGCCACACAGGGCTCCAGAGAACATGGGAAGGACACACGAGACACGTGAAACTGTGACTTGGCAGAGAGCAGTCTGTGCCTGCAGTGCTGGGAGCGAGTGACTTGGTGGCAGCAGTGACAGAGACAGTGTCTTGAGGCAGGAAGAGTTGCAGGCAGGGCTGTTTGGAAGACAATACAATCCAGGGAGCCACAGCAAGAGAGAGAGAAATAACACGTGCCACAGGCAGCCGAAAGACTGTGTTCATATGTATGTGCAACACGTCTGACAGACTTCATTTTCCTTTTCTCAACTTGATGTGGCTTTGATGGGAATAACTGAGTTGATTTAATTTTTCTTTTTTTTTTTCTATAACATAGCACCCTAAGAAAACAAATGCAGCTAATTGACTACTTTGATTGAATTGACTAAAGAAGCCTAATGCAAATCACATTAAAAGTGAATAAAGCTAATGGTTTCATTTAACTGATCGATCCCCCAGTCAAAATGGTCACTGGTGATATGTCCTTACTTCAGTTCTAGGCTGAAGAAAAATAATAGATCTTGATTGATTTCCATTTACTAATTCACATTAGAATTGAGAACCTATATGCCCTTTCTTAGGTGTTGGAAACAGAGTGATGACAATGGTTTCTGTTCTCACAACATTCACATCCTGCTAGTGAACCAAGTAAACAAATAAAAGAATCAGATAATTGCAGCTAAGGATAAGTACAAAGAAAAAATGAAATTGGATGACATGTTACAGACTGGGAGGTGAGGTGTCTGGTTTACACTAAGTTTGGGGGAGGGTTGATATTTGAATCGGACTTACATAATGAAACCAGGAGCCAACCCAACAAAAATTGGGGTGAGTAGGGTAGTATTCTGGGAAGGACTGCCAAGTGCAAAGGGTGAAAGATAGGAAATGTTTGGCATGTTCAAGGAAGAAAAGTAAGGTCAGCATGGCTGGAGCTCAGTGAGACAGACATCAGGCTCTAAAGAGAGTCAGGGCTGGGTCATATAAGACTTTAGAGGTTTTGATAAGAAGGATAGATTTCATTCTGAGTGTGATGGGAAGCCATCAAAGGATTGAAGTAGCAGAGTAATGTGATTTTATTAGCTACTCTGTGTGGAGACTGGATTTAGAATGTACAGTATTTCCATTAAAAAAAAAACAAACTATCCCTCCAAAGTTCAACACTAAAGGACTGTATAATTCACACTAATTTTTTCTTCTTGGGAAAATAAACACATCTATTCATTAATGTCAAGAGTTTAATGACAATATTATTGACTTAGTAATATTTAGAAAAAGAAAATTACTATTATAATTCTAATTTCTGATTTCAATATCAGTCTCATTTTTAATATGATTATGACACTATAAAATTCAATCATAAGAGGATGTTTGTAACAATTATAAAAGTAATTATTGTGCCATTCATTTTAAAGTCATTAAGACAACTGCCTTTTTGAATTGAAGATGTGTAAAATCAGCCATTTATCATTTTATTACCAATTATTGACAAGAGAAAACCAAAACTGCCTTTAATAAAGCTATGTATTTGGTAAACCCAAATTCAGGCTATTAATGTTTCAATATGAGTCTTTATAAATTATGAGGTTCCCTATATTTCAGACACTTGACTAATTTGATCTACCAATAGTTGATTACTCATACTTACTTTTGCAATGTGAAATAACTAGACCAATAGATCTTGGGTTAGAAAATTGTAGTTTTGATATTTTTTTTCAACAAATGTAGATGCTTGAATAATCATTTGTAATAGAAAATATTTCAGTTTCATTCCTATCCCAACAGAACCAAACATAGTTCTTTGCTTATAGTTGTAAATCAATAAATGTTTGTAGCTATTATGTAAGTAAAGTTATTAGATTTTAATTTTCTTTTCTGTAGACAGACCAAAGACACATAAATATTACTTCTTTAGGTGACAGCACAATTTCAGGAGAGTCATTTCCATAAGAATAAAATTCTAGAATCCTAAAATAGAATTTATTAAAAGGCAAGTATTGCTTCTTCTTATCTTTTGAATATGGAAAAACAACTTTATAATTGTTGCTTTTCCTAGAATTGCCCTCATATTTGAATAATAGTCCATTGTTATACCTTGGGGCAAAAAAAAGTATGATCAAAGTAAAATGGGAGTCATACATTTTAATGTAACCATTTTATAATATATTTTAAAGCGAAATCAAATGGGGGTGCCTGGGCGGCTCAGTTGTTAAGCGTCTGCCTTCGGCTCAGGTCATGATCCCAGGGTCCTGGGATCGAGCCCCGTGTCGGGCTCCCTGCTCCACGGGAAGCCTGCTTCTCCCTCTCCCATTCCCCCTGCTTATGTTCCCTCTCTCACTGTGTCTTCTGTCAAATAAATAAATAAAATATTTTTTTACAAAAAAAGTAAAATTAAATGATCTGGAAGCCATTTTAATCAACTTCCTGCCTTCAAGCTTGAGTAACTATTTTTAAAATAACTTGAGTATTTGTCATATCAAAGTATTATTTAATGACATACAGGTCACAAGGAGAGAAATACAAGCTAAGAAAAAAAGATGTATTTTGATGTCTAGTATTTCAAACAATTCAAAGAATCAGACATTATTATCCCCATTTCGTAGACAAGAAAAATAAGACTCAAATGGCTAAAAAAACAAGTTGAAAAGCCTAAGCTGATTTAGTCTTAAAACTTATGGTATTTCCGGAAGCACGATTCTGCCCTTGTGCCAATTATATACTTGTCTATAGAAATAATCCTCAGCTATATTTAAAATGTTTTTATTATGCATGCTGTACACTAAAGTGTATATCACATAGGCTACATACATGAGAAATGTACTATTTAATTAGCTGATATAGTTTTTCAGTAGACCTCTACTTATAGAATTAGACTATATAAAACTGATATTCAGTCATTATTTATGTTAATTTAGAAATGGTAGAAAAATAATTTTAGTGTAGCTTGCTAATGTAGTTGTATAGGACATTGAAAAATGAATCTATTTATTAACACATGCATCATGTTAATGCTACAATCCATTTAAATAAACTTTTCAGTCAGTTGTCCAGAAAGAGATGGAAAGCTATTATATCCAAACTAGGGGAAACACTGAAGATCCAGACTCTCATTCAATTAATTCAAGTTCTTTCAAATCACCTTCAACCTGTTTTTTCCCTCTAATTCCCTTCATGAACCCTCTACTCCAGTGAAATCACATGCTTTGAATTATTTTTATATCTGCCCCTATGTATCTGCCTCGCTGATCAGACTCCACTCTTCTGCTCTTTGCCTACCCTTTGGATACATACCAAGCATCACTGCTCTGACCATCATAAGCTATTTCTCCTCTGTAATTCAATAGCATTCAAAATCATGTTAGTACTTACAAATGTCTGAATACCTAGTATATTTTATTATTATAAAATGAAAGCATGCATAATTATAATGTTAAACACACAGAATTAATTTTATTTTTCTGTATATTCTTTATATATTAATTAAAACCACAACCACTAAACATTTCCTTAAATATAAATAAATACAAATTTCTTAGTCCCTCTCTGTAGTCTTCACAGTTCTATAGATAATCTTAATTTCACTGAATATAAGAATTCTTGTTTTTCTCATGGACATATATTCCCAATAAATAAATAGTGCCAGGCACATATATGAAGCTCAAGTAATATTTGTTGGATCTCTACTTAGCAGCAATGTTATGACAGAGGCAGAAAATGAAATTTTAGTCAATTCTAAACAAATCCAGCTATTTGAGGTTTAAACCTTGCTAGTTCAGGATTCGCACCATTTTTCTCATTCTTTTTTATTTAAATTGTAGGGTCCTATGCAATATAGGGAAAGTGGTATGGGAGGAGGCCCTTTGTTTATTTGTAATTCACCACTTTATGCATCACTGTACTCTGATGATTATTCTTAACTGGATCTGCCACGATGTTCAGTCTGTCTCCAAAATCCTGGGAGACGGTCTGCAGAATTGGTATGTGCACTCTGCATCCACTTATTGGTACTTGCCTCTTTGAATTTCCCACCCTTGTTTTAGTCATCCAATTGCCTACCTTGGAGTTATGAAAACCTTTGTGACCTCTACTGTGAGGCTTATGAAGATTCAGCCACAAGAGCCCCTGACTAATGAATGCGTGCTAGTAGCTAAGAACTGCATATGCTCTCTCTACTGAAACTTCTCACCTCCAATCTCTGCTAATACTGCTGTCTCTCTCTTCAGACTGTGGATCATTTCCCTCCCTCTACTGTCTCCTTTAGTTTCAGAGTTAGCTCCTAAAGAAGGGCCAAAATGAACAGCGTCTGTGTTGGCATTGTGAGTCATACCACTGAGTACTCTTTCCTGGATCCTGAGCCCACTTGTACCCATAACTTGAACTGGAAGGAAGAAGAAATGAAGTCCTGGCATGGATGTAAAGGTCTGCTGAGTCAAATGGCATTTTTTTCCTCAATTGATTTTTTACTTCATTGATGATTTGCTATAGTCCCAAGGTTATTACCTCTATACCTCAGTATAGAGGCCTGCCACTGTTTCTTATTAGAAATTATAGATAGAACACAATAAGCATCTCTTTGTCCGATGGTTGGAAAGAATAGACAGGCAAACCAAAAACAAACAAAAAGCAGAACTGAGAACTCAGCCTGGTTAGCCTGCAAACACACCACGAATACAGAGGAAATCATACACCCTCAACCTTGGATCCGGGCACTGAAACACCACTCTTAGTCTCCTTCATTCCCTTCTGGCCTAAGGTGTTGTGCCCTTATGCTGAACCCAGAGAAGTTATATATACTTAACTGCAAAATTTCTCATGCTCTGTGTGTACTTAATTCATAATCCCTTTTTAGCAAACTAGTTCCTTCTGTAATACAAGATCACAGGGCTAGTAGTTGGAAGAGAAAGGATTCAAACCTCCCGACCTTTAAGTCTATGTTTCCAACTTCTAAGCCAAACAGCCTCCATCTAAAGGTCAATATCTACTGATTTTTGGAGGTTCCTGTGCTCCATAAGTCTGTCCTGGTCCAGTCCCATGTAGTGCCAATCACAGGTACTGGCCCTGATTTTACAGATACATCTTATGAAATCCCAGTAAGAGCTTATCAGGACCCTGACTATTCAAATGCAACCTGAATTTTTTTACAGCTACTATTCCTCCCAATTGTATATTCTATTGCCCACAGTATTTAAGTACCAATCAGAATTAAAATGGATAGCATTGCACCTCCTCAGACATGATGTCCCTCTCCAGAGACACTCTCAGCAGTAGTCCAGAAAATTTTACTAGCTTCCATTTCACAGTGGTTTCTTCCTTGGGGTGATTCTGCACTTGCCAATTTAACTAAGCTGGAACTATATTTCTGATAATCCCTTTCCTCCTGTAGCTCTTGGTGAGGATTGGTGACATGATATTTTTGTGTGAGTTTTGGAAGGAACAATTAAGTATCAGCCGTGTATATTCTCTGAATACCAATATAGGGTCAGGTTGTGCTGCAGTTCATTTATATCATCTTGGACCTCACAGCCCATCTTGTTGGCAAGAAGCAGCACCTAATTGCAACTCTTTCAGCTCCAACCTGATCTTCTTCAGTCTTCTCGGATTCCTAGGTCAGGTATGTTTTTGTAACATAATGAAGGATGCCAGCTTTTCCTGCAGGTCAACATTATCACTGAAGTGGGAAGCTTGAGGACACCGAAAGGTCAACATGGATTCCAGTTCACATACAGATTCCAGCTTGTCCTGGCTCTCTCCTGCTTCACATCCATCTTTTCTTCCCAAATGCTCATCCTGTGAACTTCAGGCCAAGCCCCAGAAGCAGAAACAACAACCACATGTAAAGTGTTAACTAACAACCGTGATTGTATAAGGTCAAATCCCTATTATAAATTTCTCATTCTATGTCACATCTACGGGTTCTGCTTCTAATCAAACCCTAAATAACATCCTCCTCTCCTCCCTTTTGATAAATGCTTAGCATGTGTGCTATCTCCCTCTTTGTATGTACAAAAATAACTGAAAAAGAAGGCTTGGTATATAGTTTGTACCTAACAGGCACTCATTGTTTTACTAAACTGACCTAAAAGGCCTGAAAGGCATATACACATTAATGCTCTACACAGTTTTAAAACTATTAATAAATGTGGTCAAGAACACAGAAGGATAAAGAGACATTTGAGTGGACTTTTGGTGTATGAGTAAAATACGATTGTTAAAGAAAGCCTCCATGCTCAGAGAAGAGGCATCCTAGGGTCCCATCAAAATAGTGTCATTAGAGAAACTTCAGAAGAGAGCTTCTCAAATTTTAAACAACCACTAGACATTTGATGGGCATACAAAACAGCAAATTCAGGAGCATAAAATCTCTATTTTTTTAAAAGATTTTTTTCATTTATTTAAGACAGAGAGAGCACAAGCAGGGGGAATGGGAGAGGGAGAAGGAGACTCCCCACTGAGCAGGGAGCCCATGCGGGGCTCCTTCCCAGCACCTTGAGATCATGACCTGAGCTAAAGGGAAAGGCAGACGCTTAACCGACTGAGCCACCCAGGCGCCCCTATTACATATATTTTTAAAGATAGCATAATATACTAATGAAATATAGTACAGTCTTAAAAAATTATCTTTAAAGTCATGGTATATTTAACAAGAAAAATTCTAATAGTTTTGCTCTGAAGAAGTTCAGGTTGTCCATGATTCTAAACATATCACCAAGATGTACTAGTATGTCAGTTAAAATCATAGATGTCATCATGATTTAAAAAAAATTTTTTTTAAAGATTTTTATTTATTTATTTATTTGACAGAGAGAGAGCGAGAGAGCACAACTAGAGGGAGCAGCCAAGGGAGAGGGAGAAGCAGGCTCCCCAAGGAGCAGGGAGCCCGATGTGGGGTTTGATCCCAGGACCCTGGGATCATGACCTAAGCTGAAGGCGGATGCCTAACTGACTGAGGCACCCGGGTGCCCCACTCTTTAAAAAATCTTAATTCCAGTATAGTTAACATACAGTGTTATATTAGTTTCGGGTGTACAATATAGTGATCCAACAATTCTGTACATTACTCAGTGCTCATCACAATAGGTGCACTCCTTAATCCCCATCACCTGCTTCCCCCATCCTCCCACCCACCTCCCCTCTGGTAACCATCAGTTTGTTCTCTAGAGTTAAGAGTCTGTTTTTTGGCTTGTCTCTTTGTTTTGTTTCTTAAATTCCACATGTGAGTGAAATCATATGGTATTTGTCTTCATCATGATTTTTTAAAATCTATTTTCAGCTCAGAAATTATATGAGAATCTTTTCTCTTTGAAGCCAGGAAACTTTAGTCACTGCAAATTTCTCTACACAGTGTTCTGAAAAGACATATAATCAGTGTCCGTGAGTTGATAATATTCACTATTTTCAGAGCTTTCATTCACACTGAACACGTCACAGGTATGTTTTTTGCCATCGGTTCTCAGGAAGTAGGTTGTGTGTAAAGTTGCATTCAGATGCAAACAATTATATTTTAAGAAGGAACATTTTGCTTTAGAACTTACAGCTAAAGATGTTCTACAAGTGCTGTCCCCTACCCTGTGGTCTTGATGAACGTTTTCCAGTCTACACCACAGCTCATAAATCATAACTTAGCAAAATAGCAAAAATTATCTGGCATCTTGATTTACAGTAATATACATAGTGATAGTGTTTAACGCTTCTCCATCACATACATGTGTATATGCAAAATTGAACTTAATAGCAACTTAATTCCACTGTATAAAACAATATTTCTCATCCCATCTTCAGTTATTATTCTTCTCCAGTGAATGTTATTAATATTGTGAAACACTGAACAGTGACATTTAGTCTAGGACTTTTGCTAATAGCCAGATTCCTGCTTTTTTTCCAAGATTATCAGTCCTGAACTGCGGGTTCAAGTAGCTTCTCAGCCCTCTAGGATATGTATCTACTCATGCCATAAATGAATTTTTAAAGTAAATAATTACCCTTTACATCTTGTTTAAATGTTGTTATTCTGATGCTCCAAAGTGGAATGATGTTGTTTAGAGATAAAATTGAGTCATTTTCTGCGATATACCTCACTTTTTACACATACTAGACAAAATTCATGATCTAACAGAAGTCACATGTAGAAAATGACAGTTTAAAATTTTTTCATTTAATAGAGTTGACAGACAATGTCACATTAGTTTCAGGTGTATGACATAGTGACTCAAGATCTCTATATGTTATGCTCTGCTCACTACAAATGTGGCTCCCATCTGTCCCCATCTAACGCCATTACAATATCATTGACTATATTCCCCATGCTGTGCCTTTTTTTCTTGTGACTTATTCATTCCATAACTGGAAGCCTGTGTCTCCCACTTCCCTTCATTTGTTTCACCCATACCCCCATAATCCTCCCTTCGGGCAACCATCAGTTTGTTCTCTGTATCTATAAGTCTGATTTTGCTTTGCTTAGAAAATGACAGTATCATTGACTTTTCAGTTTCACCAAGAAATTATATTTCACATTATGGGTGAATAACTACTGCCTTCCAGGCCAATAAAATCTAGTAATTTATTCATTTATTCATTTTCACTGTTTCCTTTTCATTTACATGTGTGAAATTATCACCCATATAGTTACTTGTACCAGTGTTGGGAGACAATTCCTCTTAGGCTTCTCAAATCTCTGCATGTTCTTCTGAACAAAGACTAATAGTTTTTGTGCTGGGCTGCCTTTCCATGGATGTTTGCATTAGGGCCTCAATTCTGGTTAATAATTGGGTTCCTGTTACCTCTCAACTTTACATCTTCTAGGATGAAATGTTCAATAGGTGTCCACACTCACATGTCTGATGCCTAAACTGGTTCTCTAAACTCCCTGGAACTAGCCACACACTGTCTCCTTGAGGCCTCTTCACTTATCTACCTTGAGCCTCTTTGTTGCATTGACTTCTTCATGGTATAGTGGTCTCAGGTTAGTCAGCTTTCTTACTTTGTGGTCGTTTCCTCCTCATGTCCACCTCAAGCAAACACCCCAAGAGGTCAGGATGGAGACTGTAGGACTCTAATGACCTATTCTTAAAAGTCCCAGAACCCTGGAAGTCCACAGCCTCCTACTGACCAAATAAGTGACTAAGGCCATTCTAGATACACAAGAAAGGGATTTAGTCCCCATGTCTTAATGGGAGGAAAAGCAAAAAATTTGTAGTCGTGGTTACTTTACCACACCATACATACATTCCTGAAACTTAAAAATTACTTTAGTATTATTAAAATGTTTATGATTTAGGTTTTGCATTCCAAAGCCTTCTTACAAATATTTGTAATGTTTACTCATTTATTTTCATAAAACCTAACTTTGGCTTCCTCAATAAATTCTTAGACTTTATAAGTCAACCGAAACCTCTGATGCAATTTCCATATAAGTAAATTGATATTATAGAAATGGCTGTGCTATCTTTTAACATTTTTCCAGAGGGAATCCTAGAAAATAGCATTTCTGATATTTCCCATGCAAATTTTCAATGTAATAATCCACACTGGTGCCAATAAAAACCAGCCATAGTGGAAACACACTTGGGAAGAAAACTGATAAAAGTGATAAAAATGCAAAGTTAAAGTTATTTTGCTGACTTTAGAACTTTAGCAAAGCAGAATGAAGCCAAAGGAAAAAATGGCTTACAATTTAACTCCTGTGGATGGTAAAGGACATGAAAAGTCGATGAGAAATAGGAATTAAAAACCTAATTAGAGATTCTGCAGTGTAATAAATTGGAAGTATTTAAGAAAAATAGCAAATGGAAAAATTATGTTGAAACAATAAACTTTACAAAAAAGAATGTAAGAATGAAAATATAAAGTCCCATTATATAAGTAAAAATATGATTTATTTATAGATAAAATATGGAAATAACCCTACACTTATATATAATGTACAGATTCTACTCTCAGTTCTAGTTTTAATATATTATCATAATGAACACAGGCAAATCAAAACTTCTTTCTGTGTACATATTATATAACATACATTATATATTAAAATCCATATATCCATATATATAATCCATATATAATGCTGTATATACGTATATGTAGATATACATGTATGTGTATATATGTTGTATATATAACAGATATGTACCATATATAGTATACATTGTACTGTATGTGCATATATATGTACACTGTGTTATGTATACACACAGTATATATACAGTGTATGCATATCCATTTTACTCTCTGTAATACAAAACATGCATGTATACGCGTGTAAGTATATATATATATATATTTCTACACATACACATATATGTATGCATACATACACACATTTGCACATTCATACATATGTAACATAATATATGTAAGATACATAATAGATATAAATATAAAATACACAATTAGTTTATACCTTTATAATTTATGTAATACATAATTTATATATAGATATTTTATAGATAACATAATTAGGTCAATTGTCTGTACTTATAAAATAATACATTTGTGTGATAAAAAGTACAAATATTACAAATAGATATATACTGAAAATTTTATCTCCCTCCTACCCAGTCATCTGGTTCCCAGAGTAGCCCAGGAATAATGGTTTCTTTTTTTTTTTTTAAAGATTTTATTTATTTATTTGACAGAGAGAGACACAGCGAGAGAGGGAACACAAGCAGGGGGAGTGGGAGAGGGAAAAGCAGGCTTCCCACAGAGCAGAGAGCCCGATGTGGGGCTTGATCCCAGGACCCTGGGATCATGACCTGAGCCGAAGGCAGATGCTTAACGACTGGGCCACCCAGGTACCCCAGAATAATAGTTTCTTATATGTCTTCTCAGAAAGGTTCTGTTTGCATGCATGCACACACATACACACATACATATGTACCGTCATATGCGTCTATACATAAGAGGAAAATGTGGAGGCATGTTTTCCATATCACAATGAATAGATTTATTATATTCTTTTCTTGATTTGTTTTAATAATTTAATTGTTCCCCTATAATAATATATTTTATGAAATGCCACTATAATTCTTTTTTCCAGTTTTCCATGGAGTTATTTAACCTTTTAAAATTAATTATAAGAGTACTTCACACATTTTATATGTATAATAAATGTGATTTTTTTCAACTTTTGTTTGTCTTTCATTTTCATATTTTAAAAAATTTTTTAAACTATGGATATAATTTTATCTTTTTTAATTTGAGAATTTCAAATGCCATATTATATTTGCACCATTTGATTCCTAGGAGTCCTCCGCTCTATTTTTAAAAAACAATGACCTACCATTTTTGACCTTAGAAGAGAGATCTATATAGAGTGACTCTCTAGTCACAGAAATGTAACACATGAAAATCCAGGAAACAAAATTCATCCTGAAGTTCTTCTAAAAGTGTAAGCATTTAGCATCTTGTCTTAGCTCTAACTCTTGCCCTTCAATTCATTTTAGCGGTACTAACAGAAAATTTATGTTTGTTCCGAACTTCATGCTCCTATCTGTAGCTTAGACACAGCTCCCTATTTCAGTTAATAAATCAGTAAATATACTATCAACTTGAAGATGTGTCTAGCAGTGTTACAGGTATGCAAATGGTGACAAAAAAAAGTGAGACCTATCTTTTATGTATTTAAAGTATAAATGCTAGTTTGGGGGAACAGATTATACACAGTAAACATCTGGAGAAAAATAATCAAGTGAATTTGAGTCCAATTATAAATTTTAAATAAAGAGACTTATCTACAAGGGTAAATATAGATGGGAAGAGTAACTTAGTATATTAGCATATATGTTAATATATCCATAATAACGTGGGAAGTACATTAACATACTTATATTCTGTAGATAGGAATAAAATAAAAGTTTGAAAGTAAAGGAAATTTTTAAAAAAAATTAAAAAGAATATGGAAACCTTTCTGGATTGAAGATCTTGTGTTGAAGAGAAATGAGAATTAAGAAGGAGGTTAGGAAGAGTCTTAATTTCTACAGAAGGAAGGAAAGATCCATAATATGTTTTTCAGACATTATGTGATAAAATTCAGAGAGATTTCCTATCATTTAATGTGACATAAACTGGAGGGGGAGCTAGAAGAAGTGAAATCTGGTCTTGCAGTGACTTCTGTGCCTTAGATGACAAGTATCACATGTGAATCGGTGACAGTAGAAATGGGGTAATATAGTAAATCCTAAATCATTTAAAATGATTTGGGAATGAATCAAAGGCTGAAGCCTAGCAGCATGGCTTAATCTGTATACTGTGTATTGTGAAGAATGTTAATTGAGAATAGGATGCAATTTTAGGAAATAAACATTGTATTTGTTATATTTTAGCATGGGAGAATACTGCTTTTCTTTTTGTCTTAATGCACTTCTAATTTTGACTTAAGTAATAACAATTTTTACCACTGAGTAAAATTTGCATTTATTAGAATGGTGGGCTAATTCTCCTCCACATCCTTTCTAGGTTGAAAACAATTCTACTGTAGACTGTCTCAGATGATTAGAAATCAGTAGAATGTATCTCTTAAATATTGGTACAAAAGCATTTTTAGACAATTTCTTCACCTAAATTAAGTCAGAAAAATCTTTTGGAGGCAGACACTTAACGACTGAGCCATCCAGGCGCCCCAGTCAGAAAAATCTTTTGGGAAATCTTAAGTCTTTCCCAGGTGTCTTTTGAACAAAAACGCTTATTTTTCTCTTTTATTGATTGTCTTTTAAAAAAAAGTATAAGAAATAAAAATTTACTAAACATTTGCCTTCCTACATCCTAAGTACTACTCATGAAAACATGAGAAAAATTATTTAGCAACACAGTCTTTCCCTGGAAACCTTGTTCCCAATGTTACTTTACGGAAAAGTATGTTTGTTTGCCAGGGGCTTCAATGTCCATCTTAAAGTTAGGCCTATTCTCATAATACCTTTACTTTTTATCAATCCAAAATGTTCCATAATCATTTATTTCTAGGCATGACATGGCTATAAAGAAATAAAAATTATAATTCTAACTTTGAGAGCCTATTAAATATTCAACCACTATATCCTTGTACTATAATGGAACTTCAAAGTCACTTTAACTGCCCATTTTGATAAATATTGTAATTGGTGGAAATATTCACCCTTACAATTGAATAATATTGATAGTTATTTCTAAGAGTTTTAAAAGAAAAAAATTAAGTTGATATTATGTTTTCACATATAAACTTTGTTTGACGTGTAATTTTTTTGTGTGTCAACAATTCTAGGATGACTGTCTCACTTTGCCTGGGAAGGAAGGAATTTCTGAGACATAAGACTTCATTTTATTTTATTTTTAAGATTTTCTTTATTTATTTGAGAGAGGGATAAAGAGGGGCAGGGGGAGAAGCAGGCTCTCAGCTGAGCAGGGAGCCCCATGAGGGGCTTCATCCCGGGACTCCGGGATCATGACCTGAGCTGAAGGCAGATGCTTAACCCACTGAGCCACCCAGGCGCCTCTGGGATTCTATTTTAAAACTGAGTTGGTCACCCTGTCAGACTGGTCTACTTTATGGGTGTTATTTCTTTATATTCTGCTTACATGCTAGAATAGAGAATGCTGGTAACATCACTTCCCTGCTTTCATGCTTTACTTTTTATCTAAGAATCATACTTCCTTTCAATGAACACTACAAATTTCTAAATTATATTAACAGGTATTTTTCTTTTTAGAAATGTTATAGGGAAAAACGGAAGCTCATAACTGTTATAGACCTTGGAAGTTAATACCTAGCACTTGCTAGTCACATACGTGAAGAGTACAGACAAATCAACAGCTCTTCCCTTCTGTAGCCTTACCTTATGGAATAAGCAAGAAAAATAGATTTTTTAAATGATTTTAAAAATCTCATGTTGTGTTAGGAAACATAAGTCAGGGTTTACTTCTTTAAAGTGTTAAAAGCCATCAGTATGGAAGGGAAATATTTTTTATGAATAATTTGTGTTCATTACATTTCAAAGTACTGATCAAAACTGTAACATTAGAAAGCTCGTGGGATTCTCAACATGAATTTTAATTGAGATCTTCTTGACAGGTTTAAAAGTGTAAATATCAGCAAAAAAATTTCACCTGTACAAAATGTATCAATTCATATATTTAGACTCTTTAATAACCCTCCAGTGTTGCTCACTATTATGATTCCAATACTAGCTAAAAACCATGTTTGGATGCTGTGCTGATATTTAAAAAATGGAAAATTTTAGAAATTCATATTCCAAGTGACTCATTAAGATTATCTAAACTACAAAATCAGTATTTCCAAGTTCTAAGGATATTAGTGATGCATAATAGTTAGTATACATGTCTTTATCATACAGTTATTTACAAATGAATTCAAGCCTAATAGATCACAAAAGTACAAAATATTGTAGAGAAATAGATCTATGATCAAACACCATCATAATCTATCAAATACACTCATACAACACTAATTATATCATACCATTTTCTTCTTCAAATAGTCTTTTCTCCCATTCTCTGTCACTAAAAATTAAAGTCCAGGACCTTTAAGATTTGTATAAAAATCTAGCCTGTATATCTTCCTCTGTTCTACTTCCAAAAAATTTTCTGAATTCTTCTATGCACAGTCTACCTTACTACCTATAGATTTGGGTTTTCAATGTCCCTACGTATATTGAGCAACTCCATTCTTCTCTACTTCTCTTAGCCAAATATCAAGGTGTGGCTCAAATCACTTTCTCAGTAAACATTTCTGTAACTATTTCATGTGAAATTCTCTCTTCTTCCTTTGCCCTCTGATATCATGTAACATATAGTCTATAGTTGAATAATCTATACTTTTTTTTGACATTTTGATTTTATTTTACAGAGTGCTTTAGGTGATTATGCATATTTTTAGGCTTTGCTGGAAAAACTGAAAGAGAGAAGCATAAGCTATCTTTTTTTAAAATTTTTATTGTTATGTTAATCACCATATATTACATCATTTGTTTTGGTGTAGTGTTCCATGATTCATTGTTTGTTCATAACACCCAGTGCTCCATGCAGTGAATAATCTATACTTTTAAAGGATATCTGTGCTATATTCTTTTTTGCTATCAGTAAAAGCCCACAGTTGATATTCAATAAATATTGATGAATTAAATAACTCACCTGGAAACACAACTAAAAAGTGACAATGAGATTATTATTGATAAATAGTTGTTTTCAATTGTTCAAAGTAAATGTATGATGTATGGAACCTTTTGATATATTTCTGCAGCTCTGGCAGAAGAGTGAAGGTGACATTTTTCTCTCCTCAATGTAGAGCAATTTAATTTGCTTTATTCAATATAGAGATGATTTCTAAAAAATAATACAGGTTTCTATCTCATTAGAAATCATTTTACTTTCATTTCTTTTCATAGTACTGCTAAATATAAGTTGACATGGAACAAATGAATGTTTGTTGAAGAATTCTGTGAAATTATAAAAAAGTAAAAACAGTATATTTATTTCCATCAATTGATGAAGTATTCTATATATTATGAGATATTTATAGAATATCACTTGTGGGGTGCCTGGGTGTCTCAATTAAGTGTCTGCTTTAGGCTCAGATCATGATCCCAGGGTCCCGGGACAGAGCCCTGCATCAAGCTCCCTGCTCAGCAGGGTGTCTGCTTCTCCCTCTGCCCCTTCCCCTAGCTCATGCTCACACGCACTCTGTCTCTCAAATAAATAAATAAATAAATAACCTTATCTCAAACACCAACCCTTTATATATATATTTTTAAGATTTACTTAACTATTTTAGAGAGGGAGAGAGAGCGAGTGGGGGAATGGGCCTAGGGAGAGAGGGAGAGAGAAAATCTCAAGCAGACTCTGCTGAGGTGGAGCCCAAACTGGGGCTCGATCCCATAACCCCGAGATCATGACCCAAGCCAAAACCAAGAGTCAGATGCTCAACCAACTGAGCCACCCAGGTGCCCCCTAACCCTTTATATTTGTATGATAGGTGTTAAGTTAGGTGATTTCCCAAAGTTAACATAATGAGTAAAAGATAAACCCTGCATAACCAGCCTGAAGGCTTGACTCCTATTCTAATGCTTTCTTTCATTAAATCAGGCTTAAACATCTGATACGTATTTTACATTATCTGTTTATAAATTTGTCTTTATCATATTCACTGGAAACCTGGCAAAAACAGTGTTGGTTGAAAACTCCATCCTAGTAGAGTATTTAGAGAAGTAAAGAAGCAGGTTGGTGTTAGTTATGTAAATAGACAACAGAGTAAATGGGAAAACTCTTCAGGTATTTTATATCAATTTTTCTATCAAAGAAAATGTTGACCGACTTAGAAAAGTAAGCAAACATTGCTGAGAAAAAAACTGAAGCTGAAGATTGATGATGAGGTAATAAGAAACCTCCTAGTTATTATAAATTAGCTCAAACGTCTCATGTGCGGTATTAAGAGTATTTATAAGTGAGATCATAGAACTTATCCTGGTGATGTTAATGATTTATATGGATATAAATATAATGGTATGTAATATATGAATATATTATGTTACATAAATATATATGTATATTTATGTATATAATAAATATACATGCATTATATATGTATATGAAGAGAGAGAATGAAATTGGAGCAGGGTGAAATAATAATAAATGATATTTTGCATATATTTTTTCAGTTAATCCTCTCAACAATGGAGGAAAACAAGCACAAAATGGTTTAAATCACTCAACTTCACACAACCTTTGAGCAATACAGATGGAACTCAAGCCCAGGCAGCTTGACTTCAGAGCTCAAGTTCTCTAGCAACCTCTCTTCCTGTCTTCAAAAGGTCTATTCTGAAAAGCATTTAGATTAATGTCTGGCAAATGCTGAATCAATTGTCACACAGATGATCTGTGGGTTCTTAGAGTGTTAATTTATATGGTAGACCTCATTACTATGGGAAGTTCTGGCTTGCCCAAGTAAACACTTACAAAAGCTGGACACACTGTAAAAAATCTTTAGCCTGTATTGTCTAGGGCATAAAGCAGCTACTCTTCACCACAATGCTTATAATGAACATTTGCTCCCATACTGATCATGTGTAGCATCCGTTAATTTCCTAATTAACCACAGTGAAACCTAGTAATTGTGATGTTGCCAAAAATATCACCAGCATGTATCCCTCTTGTGAAATGAATTTCCTGGAAGGCCATCATTACAGTTAACTAGAAAACCATCATCAACTGAATTTGGGGAGCAATATAAACACGGTCTGGTACAATTTCCAACAAGCCAGCATTGAAAGTTTAAGTTCATGCTGGACAATATAAGCATCTCAGATCATTCTATAGCACCTATAACTGGAGCTTGAGTATCAAGAAAAAGGTTGTAATCTAGGAACTATGGGAAGAAGATGTCTGAACCCTTAAAACTAGTAGTCTCAAAAGATTTTTGTCAGTGAAAATTGGCCTAGAAAAATTGCTAAGTGGCTGAGGAAAACTGAGGCAGGCTATGGAAGCAGCAAGGGTTGTGAATAAAGAAAGAAGCAAAACTCACTTATGAGTAATAAAAATCTTAGGCTAGTTGTCTAAATTTATACTCTCTTCAGAATTCCCTTGGAGGCAAACAGAAAATTGTTCTGTACATCATTTCCCCAGTTCAGTGTGTATGTAAGAAAAAAGAAAAAAGAAGAAAAGACCTGAAGATGAGTTCATATTCAAAATTATAGATCACACAGGATGACAAACTATCACAAAAGAGAAAGGCAATAGGTATAAGAAACAGATTATTGGAATCACCGTAATATGAACAATATTGAAAATGTAACATGATGCTTAAAAACCTAATAGATAAGAAAATGAATAAAAATATTCTAGAAACTAAGCAACAGAGTTACTAAAAACTCTTAAAACTTAGAGATTTCCCATTTCCATTCAGTGATGTAAATGCTCAATTGAAAATAATGTTTTCTCCCACCCTTACAACAAAAATGCACAAAAACTCAAAATGCACATCTTTTCTTAAAATCATCAGAGAAAGGAAGTCACAGGGCAGCCAGTTAATGTAATAATATCTGGGGGAAATAGGCACCTTCAAAGAAAGGCGGCATATGAGCTCTTGCTTACCTGGGGCAGATATCAGACAACAATAAAGAACTCAGCAAGACTAGTTAACAAATTGGTAGCATGCAGATGGATTGGCTGCTAAGCATGGTGACTGCAGATATAGAAATTCACACTATCTTTCATCTCTCAGGCTTTTTGTAAATAAACTCCACCCGACGTGCTCACAGGAAACTGTGAGTCCTGAGAAAATATCCACCTTGGGACAGAAATGAAAAGGGAAAATGTAGCTGTTGTGGTAGGGGCATAAATGTTCATGCTAGATGGAACACTGGGGAGGCTATATTAACATCAGTTGGAACAGATGTCAGAACAAGGATAAAAAGGGACATAATGATAAAATGGCCAATTCTCCAAGAAGACATAAAATCCAAACAGATGTACAACAATTTACAGAGCTCTAAAACACATGTAGTATATATTGATAGAAAGAAAGAAAAAAATCAACAAATCCACATTTTGTAGTTGAAGATTTCAACAGTCTTTCATTAGTAACTGATAAAACAAGTAGGCAGGAATTTGGTTAAGGCTATGGAAGGCCTGAAAAACACAACCAACCAACTTTACCTAATTTACATTTATGAAACAGTCCCCCCAATAACAGAGCACACTTTTTTTTTTTTTTAAGTACACATGGAATGGTCATTAAAGTAGACCATATTATATCTGGTCTCTCTGGTTCATAAAAAAAAAAATCTTAACAAATTTAAAGGGATAGAAATCATACAAAAATGTGTTCTTGGATCATAATGTAATTAAACCAGAAACAACAAATTTATACGGAACAACCAAAAATGTTTGGAAATCAACATATGAAAGTTAAACAGTACAATACCAAATAATGTGAGATCAAAGAATAACTCTCAAAGGATACTAAAAATACTTTTTTAATGAATAAAAATGAAACAAGTCCAATTTTGTAAAATGTAGTTAAAGCAGGACCTAGAGGGATGTTTAGCATATTAACTGATTATATTTAAAAAAAAATAAAAAGAAGGGGTGCCTGGTTGGCTCAGTCAGTTAAGCATCTGACTCTTGACTTCAGTTCAGGTCATGATCTCAGGGTCCTGGAATACAGAAGGCTCTGTGCTCAGTGGGGAGTCTGCTTGAGATTATCTCACTCTCCCTCTACCCCTCCCCCTGCTCTCTCTCTCTCTCTCTCTCACACACACACACACACACACACACTCTCTCTCTCTCTCTCTAAAACAAATACGTCTTTAAAAAAACTTTAAAAATCAAAATAAAATAAAATAAATCATATGATCAGGTCAATGATGCCAAAAAAACATTTGACAAATTCAATATATATTTATGAAAAAAGAAAATCTTATATATATAATATATATATAAATCTTATATATAAAAGGAAACTTCCTTAACTTAATAACGAACATATACAAAAACATTAAACATATCTATATTTAACGTGAACGACTAAACCTTTTCCCCAAAGCCTGGAAGCAAGAAAAGACAATATAATACTGGAAGTCTTAGTCATTGTTATAAGGCAAGAATTAAAAAGATACAGATTGAAAAAAAAGAAATAATAATGTTTCTCTTCACAAACATGACTCTACCCGTAGAAAATTCAGAAAACCCAGACGTCTCAATATAAAGGTTACTGTATATAAAATCAATTATATTGATATACATGAGCAATGAACAACAGTTATTTGAAAAACAAGAATACTACCATTTTAAATAGAACCAAAAAAATAAAATACTTAGGTATATATTTGATGATATACATGCAGGTTTCTGTATGTTAAAGACTATATGAATGAAACCAAAAAAGACTGAAATAAAATGAGAGATATACAGAGTTAATAGATTGGAAGATTCAATATTGTTAAGAATTTAGTGCTCAGCAAAAGTTATACTATAAATTAAATGCAATATCAATCAAAATACCAATGGAACTTTTTCTTTTAAATATATATAAACAAGTTGATTCTAAAATTTATAGGGAAAGACAAAGGAATTAGAATAACCAAAATAACTTTAAAAAGAAGTAAATTTAGAAATCTCAAAATAGTAGATGTCAAGACTTAACTATAAAGCTACAATAATCAAGACAGGATGATACTGGCTAAAGAACAGACACTATAAAAATTAAAATATTTTGCTTTACTAAAGAAACTGTTAGAGTAGTGCAAAGACAAGACAGACTGGGAGAAACAATAAAAATCATACTTCTGACAAAAAAGAAATGAAACTTATGTTCACACAGAAGCTGCATATATATATAATAGCTTTATCTATAATTGCCAAAAATGATAACAAGGATGTTCTTCTCCTGTGAATAGATAAATAGGTATGTGAGATACTGTTCACAACATAATGCTAATCCGAAAAATAAAGGAAAAAACTATTGATTCACACAGTACAATGAATCTGAAACACATTTTGCTAAGTGAAAGAGGCCAGATCCAAAAATCTACATCAGGATTTCTCAATTTTGCCACTAGTGACGTGTTGGGCCAGGTAATTCTTTGTGTACTGAGAGATATTTAGCAGTATCTCTCATCTCTACCCACTAGAGGCCAGTAGCACCACCCCCTACCAGTCTTAATGAACAAAAACATCTCCAGACATTGCCAAATGTCTGTTTGGATACAAAATTGTCTCTCATTGAGAACTACTCATCTACATTTTATACATTTATATTCATATGGCAGCTTTGGAAAAGGCAGAACTATAGAGACATAAAACAGATCGATAGTTTCCAGAGATTGGAAGAAAAAGTAGTTAACTACAAGGGAATTTTGAGGGAGACTACAATGGGACTGTTTTGTATCATAACTATATTGGTGGATACTCCATGAATTTGTTGAAATCCATAAAACTGTACACCACAAAGAGTGAATTTTACTTTATGTTAATAAAAAAAATAAGAGGAACCCAAATCAAATATAAACTGTGATATACGAACCTAAATGTATTGCAAATGAGTAACATAACCACAATGAAGAACGGGAAAGAAAAAGCTAACTTGAGTTACTTTGGAAAACAGTATTTTGACCAGCATTATTTTAATGCTAAAAACAAAAGGAACAGCAGGCAAATATTGTACTCTAGTTAGTATATTTGTTTCTCAAATGCGTAAGAGTTGGAAATTACAAAATTAATTTATGTATGTAATAGGGTTGAACAAATAAGTAAATGTATTGCAGGCAATGAGAGCCTGATGTCTCAATGTTAGAGAAAAAAAAATTGTAGGTGTAAGTATCATTATGAACTCACAGTTATATATATAGATAGATAGATATTTAGATGCAAAAATAATACAGATCTTTTTCTTTGCATGTGTACTTAATTAAACTTAGTATGCTGAAAGTTCCTAGAAATAAGGACACCCCAGTAGTGACAAGTTCATGAAGCATTCAGACCTCAGTGTTTAAATAGCATTTTCCAATAAAAAGAATTCAAGATTCCTGGAGAAGTGTTTGAATCCAGGAGTAAGGAAGGAAAAATACAAAATTAGGAAATAGGATATGATATTTTTAAAGTGTCTCTGGAGGCAAGGGAAACAAAAGCAAAAGTGAACTATTGGGACTTCATCAAAATAAAAGTCTTTTGCACAGTGAAGGAAACAATCAACAAAACTAAAAGGCAACCTTCAGAATGGGAGAAGATATTTGTAAATGACATATCTGATAAAGGGTTAGTATCCAACATCTATAAAGATCTTACCAAACTCAACACCCAAAAAACAAATAACCCATTTAAAAGATGGGCAGAAGACATAACTAGACATTTTTCCAAAGAAGACATCCAGATGGCTAATAGACACATGAGAAGATGCTCAACATCACTCATCATCAGAGAAATACAAATCAAAAGTCAGCAGAATAGACCAGGTTTACTTCGTATTTTCTGACTGGATAGTTTCAGTTGCTTCTCTCTCCTGTGACTGTTTTTAATTTCTAGTAAATTGAGAGACAGGAAAAAGTAGTCATGATCACCTAGCCATATTTTGAAAAGATGTTGAATTTTCTATAAATGTTTTCTGAACCTTCACCTAAATAAAAAGAGACTCTCTGGGGGGGGGGCAAAAAACAAAACACAATGAGCTATCACCTCACATCTGTCAGAATGCCTAAAACTAACAACACAGGAAACAACAATGTTGGCGACGATTCAGAGAATGGGGAACACTCTTACACTGTTGGTGGGAATGCAGATGGTGCAGTCACTTTGGAAAATAGTATGGAGGTTCCTCAAAAGGTTAAAAATAGAACTAACCTACACACCAGCAAATGCACTACAAGGTATTTACCCAAAAGATAAAAATACTGATTTGGAGGGATATGTGCACCCCAATGTTTATAGCAACATTATCAAGAATAGTCAAATTAATGGAAAGAGCCCAAATATCTATCGACTCTGAATGGATAAAGGAGATGTGGTATATATACAATGGAATATTACTCAGCCATCAAAAGAAGGAACCCTTGCCATTTACAGTGACGTGGATAGAACTAGAGAGCATTATGCTACGAAAAATAAGACTGAAGTCAGAGAAAGACAAATACCATATGATTTCACTCATATGTGGAATTTAAGAAACAAAACAAATGAACATAGGGAGAATAAAAAGAGAGAGAGGCAAACCACAAAAGAGACTCTTAACTATAGAGGAAAATCTGAGGGTTGCAGGAGGGGAGATGGGTGGAGTGTTGGGTTAAATGGGTGATGGGTATTAAGGAGGGTACTGGTTGTGATGAGCACTGGGTGTTGTATGTAAGTGATAAATCACTAAATTCTACACCTGAAACTAATATTACACTGTATGTTAACTAACTGGAATTTAAATAAAAACTCAAAACTAAGATAGATAAATAAATAAATAAATAAATAAATAAAATGTTGCATTAACTTCCCCAAGATACTTAACAATACAGAGTAAAAAATCAATAACTTTACAGTATACAAGTCTGGCATATACCAAATCAAACAAGTGATCAAAGTTAATTACCACCAGATAGGATATCTAACATTTTGTACCCCCAATACAATGCACAGAGGACGACACTTCTGTGATATTCTTACCAAAAATGCATAACCTCAATCTAATCATGTGAAAACGTCAGACACGATAAAGCTAAAAAAGTACGTTTCCTCTAGAAAAAAATGGTGGGGAGTAGTAAAAGCTTAGTACAAGTGTTAGCATTTTTATTTGTACCTAGAAAACTGAAACTATGAACAACTAGTTTATGATTCTGTGCATATGAATGGATCACTGGACTCAGCTGGTTAGCACTCCACTCAGGAGAGGATGAAGATAAGCACTCTCTTCTTTCAGAATACACTAGGAAAAATATTACATTAAAAAACATAACAAAACATTTTTTCAGATGTAGATGGGTACTTTTCTTTCTCTACATCCTTCTTAAAACTACCCTGCTTTTTTTCGCCCCCAAGATTACTCAGATTTATTTAAAAAACAAAACTGTGGGACTGCTGATTGTCTACAACCTTTAAATGTCTCAGAGGCAGACAGAGAAATCATTAACCATTAGAGAAAAACTCATTTCTTTTTGTACTGACTTCAGAAGGTGAATTGAAAGTTACCTTCAATTGAACATTCACTTTCGACATCAAGACCCAGTGAAAGAATCTGAAACTGGATTTGGATATATTTAATTAGAGCTAAGTTCTTTCAAGGACTTTAGATCCTTCTGGTAAAGATCTAATAAAATTGTGTTAGATTGAAGTGTTTGGATATTTTAAGCTTAACAAATAGCCTCATCAATTATTAAGCTGTTCCCAGTCCCTTGAACCAGAATCAATAATCCCTTTATCCCCTGGGCTCATCTCAACTATAAATTTATATAGCATTTATTATATTACAGCTTGTCCCCACCCTTTACTTAGTATATAAGCCTGATTTCATCTACTAGACTTTACATTTCTTAAGGTCATATGGTCTTATGTAACTAAACCCTCACAATGTTTTGACTAATGCCTTGTGTATACTGGAGGACAGATAAAGTTCTATTGAATAAAACAGATTATGTTAGTAGTTTTATACTAATCTAGTACTATATAAGTTGATCATTCTAGCTTAGAAATTATTCACTTCCTTAAAAGTATGAGCAGAATGATTGTGATTTTGTATAGTATTTTTTATCACAATATTGTCCTGATATTTTACCTTATATTGGCAACAATCCATCACCACTACTGTGTCTCCCAATCTTCTGGATTTATAGCCTTGGGTCTATTATTCTTGAAGAATTGTAAAATCAACCTTTCATTCTCAGTTAAATTAGGAAGGAAACATTTTTCATTTTCTAAAGGTCAAGATGTTCTTTATGAAGAAGATAACAGTTTATCTCAGTTCCACATCATTACATATGGATATAAATAGTCATCATCATTTTTAGAAGTATACTTCCTTTAAGTGCACAGCTTTGAATTAGGGTTGTTAGAAACTGGTTGTACTGAATAGGTGTGTGTGTGTGTGTGTGTGTGTGTGTGTGTGTGTGTGTGTGACAAAAGGTGCTTTAATGAAATCAATCTTTGGAGACATAAATTCACTTTTACTAGGAAGGTTACTTTATCCTCATTGCTGGGCAATGTTTTCTCTGCATGTTGTCCTATATATAAAACTTTAGTAAATTACTGCTTTTGTAAAAATGTAATATTTTCAATCTTATGATAAAGATAGAATTAAGGTTTAATGAAAATAGTATTGATAAATATGGAGGCAGAAGAGGAAGAGACACAAATAGATCTGGAATTATTTATTATTCTGAGGAAATAGTAACAGAAGAAAGGATAAAACTCATCCACATCATGGAGTTATCAAAATTCTAACAAGTGGCTGGCATAATCCACATAAACCAATTGAGAGCTCACCAGCATATGAGGAAAAATAGAAATTCAGGAATCATGGTGGTGTCAGGAATATGGGAGAAAGCATGGCTAGTCTAGGGGGTCCAACTTAGATGTATAGCCCTCAGGCCTGGCATCTTGGCATGTTGTACAAACCAGGAAGTCATAGCCCAGTGAAAAAGTAGACAAAAATAAGGACAATTCTGCAGTTTAAAAAGTTACTACTCCTTTAGCTTCAAACTTCATCTTGTCCAGGGATTAGAACTTCAGTGTTGATTCTAAACCTACCTGATCAAAGACTGTGAAACTGCTAATATATGTATGGCCTGCTTTGATCAGAATTTGTTCAGTAGTTGGATAGGATTGAGTCTGAGGCCAAGGACAGTAGCCAGTGGCTATGGAAAGGCAGAGAGGATTGACATTGATTGGCCTAATGAATATTAAAAGCAAATTACATGTTGGATTATAGCTTAATGACCTTTTGAGAAGATGACATACATTCAGTATAAGAGTAGAAGAATAAACTGTATGATTCCCAGACATCTTACCAAAAATTATATGGATAACAAAAATAATAGCTCTTTGGGAAGAAGGGGTACTCCATACGTGCAGTTACATATACTGAGTTATTAGTATGATTTATCCCATTAAATTAGACAAATTAAGTCTCAGATCGAACAGGGATTTGAATTATGGTCTGTGTATTACTTATTTATTGCTCTATAACAAGTTATTCCAAAACTTAGTAGCTAAATATATATATATATATATATATATATATATATATATATATATATATATATAATCTTATACTTTCAATGGGTTAGGAATCAGGGAGTGACTTAGCTGGGTGTTTGTTTTTAAGATTTTATTTTTTTATTTGAGAGAGAGACTGAGAGACCACAAGCAGGGGCATGGGGCAGAGGGAGAGAGACAAGCAGACTCCCTGCTGAGCAGGGAGCTGACTCAGCCAGGTGTTTCTGATTGGGGTTTTTCAAGAGCCTGCAATAATGGTTCCCAGTACCAACTGGGAACATGTCAGGGATTGACGAGAGAAGGAACTCTCACAAGCTCACGTGTGGCTATTGGCAGGTCTCAGAAGA
This sequence comes from Eumetopias jubatus, assembly GCF_037043125.1. NCBI lineage: Eukaryota > Metazoa > Chordata > Mammalia > Carnivora > Otariidae > Eumetopias > Eumetopias jubatus. The sequence continues at coordinate 51,705,918 of NW_028274813.1, forward strand.
TCTGCCTCCAAACTTACTCACATGCAACTCTCCCCATAGCTGCCTTAAAATGTAGCAACTAGTTTCTTTCAGGACTCACATGCAACTCTCCCCATAGCTGCCTTAAAATGTGGCAACTAGTTTCTTTCAGGCTGCGCAATCCAACAGACCAAGACTTTTTACAACCCAATCTTGGAAGCAACATCATATCACTTTTGCCACATTCTATGGTTTAGAAGCAAGTTAAGAAGTCCAGTGCACACTCAGGGAGAGGGGATTTCACAAAAGCCTAAATACCAAGAGGTCAGGATTTTTTTTGGGGGGGGGGCGGTCATTTTAGAGGATGCCTACCCTTGTATGTTTTATCTGTGAAACTGTACTCTCAACCAAAACACTCTATCCCCTTTCTCTTAATTTTTAAACTCTAAGTTCTCGTGCTTGGATTTTTTTTTTTTTAGCTACACAGTCATAGATTTATAATATCACAAGCCGAGCAGAATAGCTATTTCCTCCTTTTTTGCTTAGTTGATAACTGTCCTTTAGAAAAGATGAACAACCCTGCAAAAGGTAGCAAGTTCAATCTTCCTGAAGCATATATTTTTCCATCTGTAGCAGCAGCCTGCTATTAAGATAAGAAATAAAATGAAACCAAGCTTTCAACCTTGCCTGTGAGGCAAGCTTTTTTCCTCTGATACTTTCTTTGTGAAATGTAGAAGCAAGAGTAGAAGCAATGCTTTTTCATAACAAAACCTGAATGAATGCATGGTGTCTACATTCAGGAACCCCAATGCATACAGTTTTTAATCTTTATTTTATTATATGTAATAAATTCATATTTAGGAAGCTAAGCAACAATACTCTGTTTTATTTCTATATTTTTGATGCAATTATATTTTGTGAGCAATTAGTTTTTCATGTATTGTTTATTAATGTAAAACTAATTAGTTTCCTACCTAGTACAGAAGAAAAGGAAAAAATTGATTCTACAAAGGTGGTAAAATTTTAATAATTTCTTTTTCAAAATAGTAAAGAAAACTCAATTTCAAAATATTTAAATCCTACTTTCCTTTAAAAAAGTACTGGCTCTAAGTAATGGTATTCAAACAGGCTGCTCTATTGCAATTCTCATTTGGTTTACCAAGGATTTAGATTTTCTTCAGAGAAATAATTAGTTTCATTTAATCATTCCTTCACCTTGAAAGAGTAATCCTACTAGCATTATATAATGTGAAAATAAAATGTGAATCAACTTTGTTAGTAATCGAAAAAAGTGTAATACAAAACTGATAGGGCTCATTTTATGAAAATGAGTCAAAACTGATTCCATTTTCAATTACATTTTATTTTTATCAAAAGTATATAAACATGTTTTTAAAAGGCAAATAGTACTACAGAGACTATAACAAAATGCAGCCATTTCCTACTCCTCTCTTCCTAGCTCATCAATCCCATTCTACAGCAGCAACCCCTAACACACCATTAGCTGTTTCCTTAGGTATGTAACATTCTTCTACTGCTATTTTTTTAATATTCAATTTTAGACATTCTGAATGGAAGATGAGAAATTGCCCCTTTCACAGAGCACTCACACCCAGCGGACAGACACGCAAGCAACCAGACTCATATAGACAATCCCTAAAGCTTCCTAGTGTAGTTAACATCATAATTTTTAACTAAATCAATGGCAGTGCTTACATTGTTCTGACTAGGTAAATAATATTCACAGTGAGACTTAGTGGGATACTCTAATTACACCTCTTTTACAATTTTTGTTTCTCCTGAAGATAATAATGGCCTTATGACTTTCCCATTTCCTGTCCCATAAATTCAAAGGCATTACAAATTGTGGCTAGCCTGCATTGAGCTACATAAATGTATGTCATACATCTACATTGACATATATAAGATGATGTGTAGGGTTTTGTCACTTGAGATTTATTTCTTCTGATTGTTTGAAGAAATAAGGTGGTTTCATTCAGGGTTCAGTTTTCATTTGGAACTGCCAAAATTTGTGAGAACAAGATCCTAAGTGGTAAGCCACACAACTTTACTCTCAGAGGTACTATGTCTGTGGCATGGCTACAAATGTATGCCCTCAAAACACAGGAATTCAGATAAATTCTGTTTTTTGCACAATTTCCATCAAAAATTTGGTGGTGCATTTATAATCATGAATTCTAAAATAACCAATATGTTCCTTTCTAGAGAGAATGTCCATTGTTTCCCGGCTTTGATGAGAACTAAGTGCTTTGCTTAAAATTTACACATGTAATGGCCAATTTTTCTTCTAACTACTTGTGGCCTCTGTGAATTTCACAACCTCTGTGTCATTCCCTGCCTAGGTCCTTCTGGTGTGAGCTGCAGAAGGACACATTTTCACTGTGATAAAGCTCTGGCTCTGAACTTTGATACCACCCAGCCGAGCAAACTGGCATAACGGCGGGAGATTACTAGAAGCTATTCTTATACTTTGCAGCTGACAAAAATTTAATTATATGTGGAAATAACATGAGCCTATTCATAAATATGTCCTACTAAACACAAAACAATGTGTCTTCAACGCAGCTTCTCTTTTAGTGCATCTCCAAAATGCCTGCAGCCAACTGCTATAGCACACTGACAGAAAGAAAGGTTACTATCTTAACCAATAGTGGTTAAACTATATTTCTTTCAAATTTACAAAACCATTTGATCATGTCAGTATATTGCTAGGACCCCTTCCATCCACTGCCAGGGAACTGTGCAAGTGAGGGATTCTGAAGTTGAAGATTCATTAACTTCACAGTAAATCTACCTATGCCCCTCCGTGTTTTTTATTAAGCATATGCACCAGTGGCTTCCTTAGAAGGGGGCAGGGCAGGTCAACACTTACGTCGTTGCATGTCTAAAGATGTCTTTAGTCCATCTTTACATTTAATTATTAGTTGGTTCTATATGGAATTCTAGATTAAAAGTCATTTTCCCTTATTGCTTAGAAGGTCTATTGCTTCCAATGTCATTCTAAATCCAGTTCCTTCTATGTACCCTGTTTTATATATATTTTCTTTCTGGATTATTTTAGGGTTTGTTATAGATTGAAAAATTCATATATGAGGTCTTCACCCCCACCACCTCAGAATATGACATTTAGAAATAGGGTTTTTACAGACATAATTACTTAGGTTAAGGTGAAGTCACCAGAGTTGGCTTTAATCCAGTATGATTGGTGTCCTTATAAAAAAGGAAAATTAGGACTCAAACACACAAAGAGGGAAGATGACATGACATGAAGAGACACAGAAAGAAGAGAGTCATTTGTAAGCCAAGGAGAAGGCCTGGAATAGATCCTTCCTGCACAGCCCCCAGAAGGAACCAGCTCTGCTAACGCCTTCAATCTCCTAGCCTCCCAAACTGAGAGACAACACATTGATGTTTTTTTCTTTCTGTGTGTGTGTGTGTGTGTTTTGTTTTATTTAAATTCCAGTTAGTTAATATACAGTGTAATATTAGCGTCGGATATAAAATTTAGTGATTTAATACTCACATACAAAACCAGGTGCTCATCACAAATGCACTCAATACATTGTTTTTAAGTCACTCAGTTTGTGGTACTTTGTTACAGCAGCCCTAGAAATGAATATAGGACTTTTTCTTTTATTTCTTATGTTCTAAAATTAGATCATGATATGCTTTTAATTTTTTTTCTGGAATCCCTTTTAACATGGAAACACATGCCTGCAAATGTTCTGGGATACTTTTTTTTTTAAATTTTCTCTTCAGTAAATTGCTACATTCAATTTTCTGTTTTCTTTTTTCCAAAATTTGTGTTCACATTAGAATTGAACTTCTCAGTTTAATCCTTTAACTTTCTCATCTCAAATTTATTTTTTTCTATATCATTGTCTTTTTTCCTCCAAGTACTGAGAGATTTCCTCACTTTTATATTCTAGCTCTTCATATACTTCTAGCACGAGTTTTAAAATCAAGATCTTTTTGTTGTTTTCTGAGTGCCTCTTTTTTCATATTATCCAGGGTTTGTTATCTCTTTCCTCCTCCTTCCACTTCTCCTCCTCCTCTTCTTCATTTTAGCTCATAATGGAGAGGACTGGAAGTTTGGACTGGGATCAGTTTGGCAGATCTGACTGGTCTTGACCTGGTTCACTCATGTATCAGTGATCAGCTACTGAGTGGCCCAGGTCCTCACCTCTGCCTCATACCTTGTTTCATCTTCCAACAGGCCAGCCAAAAATTGTTCACATGAAGCTGGATACAATTTTTCTCCTCTGATTTGCTTTTGAGAGCTCTAGAGTCATGCTTTCATTACTACCACTCCACCAAAATTCTCTTGTTAAGGTTACCAATGATTCCATGTTGCTAAGTAAAATGATAAAATCTTCATCTTCACCTTACTTCATCTATCAGGAGTTGCTTAAACATTTCTATTTAAAGCACTTTTTTTTTTCATCTTTCTTCCAGGACATCATACTTGATTTTTTTCCTAATACAGCTCTAATGATCCTTACCAATCTCTTTTGCCTGTTGCTCCTCATGACCACATCTCTAAATATTGATGTGTGGTAGGCCTAGTCTTCAGAGAGTTTGTTGTTGTTTTAATTTATACTAAATTTTTTGTCTTATCTAACCCAGCCTCAAGGCTTGGGAAAATCCTATATCTGGATGACCTCCAAATTTTTATCTCCAATCCATGCTTCTGTCCTTAACTCCAAATTCTTATAATCAACTGCCTACCCAGCATGTCAACTTGAATGTTTAAGAGGAATCTCAGATTTACATTTCCAAAACTGAGCTCTGTATATTCCCACCATCCAAGCCTATTCCTCTTGCAGGTTTCTTCATTTTCTAAAATGACAACTTCACCTTTTCCATTTCTCCAACAAAAACCTTGCAGTCCACCATGATTTTTCTCTTTCTACAGTACATATCTAACCAATCACCATAACTTGTTGTTGCTAACTTCAAAATAAGTCCAGAATCTCCCTACTTTTCTCTGCATCCATTCCTACATTTCCAGTCAAGTCATCATCATCCTTTCCTGGATGATAGCAACAGCCTCCTAAAGGGTTCTCCTTAATCTACCTTTGTCCCACTCCTACATTTATCCACTCATTGAACAGTCAGAGTTATCTCTTTAAAATATAATTCATAGAATGTCACTCCTCTCCTCAACTCTTATATTGTCTTATCAACTCATTGAAAGTAATAGACCATTTACATTATTTTTCTTGTTTTTACTGAGATATAATTGACATGTAGCATTGTATAAATTTAACTTGTACAATATGTTGATTTGACACATTTATATGTTACAATATGATCACCACCAAAGTGTTCATTAATACATCTATAATGTCACATAATTATTATTTCTTTGTAGTCAGTACCATTAAAATCGAGCCTCTTATCAACTTTGAAGTTTATGATACAGTATTGTTGACTATAATCATTTGTGCCCTAGATTTCCAACATTTATTTATCTATTAGTTATAAGTTTGTAACCTTAGCATCTCCTGAACTCCTCCACCCCTAGGTCCTGGTAACTACCATTTTATTCTTTTTTTTATAAGTTCCGCTTTTTAAAATTCCACATATAAATGATATCTTACAGTATATGTCTGTCTGTCTGACTTATCTCACTTAGCTTAATGCCCTCAACGTCCGACCATATCCATTTACATTAGCGTAACAAAAAGATTCCAAGGAATAAATCTTACAAATGATGTAAAATATTATAAAACCTTATAGAAAATTATAAAAGAAGACCTAAATACATTTTGGAAGACCTAGATCTAGTCCATGTTCATAAACTGGAAAAATCTACATAATAGGAAATAAAAATTCTCCAAAAATTGGTCTGCTATTCTAGTCAAAGTCTTTAAGAGATGAAAGAGCAAATTGCCAAAAATAATCAAGACTCTTGAAAAATAAAAACAAGGATGATATTGTATGTCAAGACCTATTATAAAGCCATGGGACTAAAATATTGTGTTATTAATAAATAGTATAATATTGGCCAATGGAAGAATAGAGAGATTGTAAATAAAGTACATATAAAAAATTGATATGTGACAAGAGTGTATATTGTTTTCCATCAAAAAAAAGAGTATGTTGATCCACACATTCACATCAATTTCAGATGGTCTGTGGACTTATGTCCAAGAGACAAAAGCATGAAAAACAAAACTTTAACATTCTTGGAAGAAAATTTAAGAGACTATAAATCTATAGAGGAATGTTGTTTTATTTATTGGGGCACCTGGGTGGCTCAGTCATTAAGCGTCTGCCTTCGGCTCAGGTCATGATCCCAGGGTCCTGGGATCGAGCCCCACATCAGGCTCCCTGCTCAGCGGGAAGCCTGCTTCTCCTTCTCCCGCTCCCCCTGCTTGTGTTCCCTCTCTCGCTGTCAAATAAATAAATAAAAATCTTTAAAAAAATAAAGATTTTATTTATTAGAGACAGAAAGAGAGAGCACAAGCAGGAGGAGCAGCAGGCAGGGGGAGAGGGAGAAGCAGACTCCCCACTGAACATGGAGCAGGGAGCCCGACATGGGGCTCAATCCTAGAACCCTGGGATCATGACCTGAACCAAAGGCAGACGCTTAACCGACTGAGCCACCCAGGTGCCCCATAGAGAGGAATGTTTTATTTTATTTTATTTTTTTTATTTATTTTTTTTAATATTTTTTTAAAGATTTTATTTATTTATTTGAGAGAGAGAATGAGATAGAGAGAGAGCATGAGAGGGGAGAGGGTCAGAGGGAGAAGCAGACTCCCCGCTGAGCAGGGAGCCCGATGCGGGACTCGATCCCGGGACTCCAGGATCATGACCTGAGCCGAAGGCAGTCGCTTAACCAACTGAGCCACCCAGGCGCCCGAGAGGAATGTTTTAAATAAAACATTTAAAAGTACAAAAATGACAGGTGAATTGGACTCTATTAAAATTAGGAACTCTGTTCATCTAAAATGTCCACAAAGACAACTGGGAATGATATTCCAACATATAAAACTGAGGATTGGTCAATATAATGTATAAAGTTCTCCTTCAAATAAATGTAGGATGAAAGAAACAGAAATGCAAAATGGCAAAAGTCATAAAGATGCATTTACAGCAGGGAAACATAATTGGCCAAAAAACATATAAAAAGATACTAATCTTCTTTAGCAAATAAATGATCAAATACCATCTCATGCTGACAAAAATAAAAAGTCTAACAATACTCAATGTAGGTATGTTCATCAACAGTAACTTTTACAGATTTCTTACAGTATTTGGTATTATCAATAAAATTAGAATCTTCACCTGAATAGTATAACTAGAGAAGAGGGTTGCAGAGTATAAATCAGTCCACTTCACGATCAGAAGAATAGAATCACTGACAATGGTAGATGATACATAAACCTCGATAAATAATTTATACACAGTTTTAAAACTTTTTGGAAGACCTGGATCTGCTCCTAAGGTCTGATTTGCTCCTAAGTCAGAGTAACAGTGATGTTTCTTATGAAGAAACACATAAAAAGGGATTTGAGTTTTGGTCAAATCCGCTAGATGTTGTATTTAGAAGCTTCTGAAATAGAATGTTAGTGACTGGAGTATGTCAACTAATCTGGTTATATCCGATGACAAGCAGCCTGCCTCAAGTTCTTCAGGGAAAAGGGACCACTTTAGGTCTGTGGTTGGTTCAAGAGAAGCTTAAAGTTTTGTTGTTAATTTATTTATTTTTATTTTTTTAAAGATTTTATTTATTTATTTGTGGGAGAGAGAATAAGAGTACAAGCAGGGGGAGTGGCAGGCAGAGGGAGAAGCAGGCTCCCTCCCTGCTGAGTAAGGAGCCTGATGAGGGACTCCATCCCAGGACCCTGGGATCAGGGCCTGAGCCGAAGGCAGACTCCGACTGAGCCACCCAGGCACCCTGTTGAGTTTTTATTTTTTTAATCTTCCCTACTTGAAGGTACATTCCAATTACCTTTAACAAGACTTGTCCTAAGGAAAGGCCCAAAGGCACCTAAATAAAGAAGGCTGCAATTTTAGAAAGAGTAAAATCATGAGTCTCAGTATCATCTAGTAAGTTACACATGCATTTGCTTGTTTTGTTTTTGCTAGGGAATTATGTAGCTCTTTTTTTTTTTCATGAATCATTAAATAAAGGAAACACTACTTTCAATACCTTCCCCACTTAAAAATATTGTCTCTGAAATATTTGCACAACTATGATGAATTACAGAATTTACCAAATTATACTTTTTAAAATAAAATTAGACAAAAAGTTTGAAATTAAATATCCAACTTCTCCACAACCATTTTAAATGGCTAATTTTAAATTGGTTATTTAAAGATGAACATCAGCAAATAGCATTTGTACCTACAATGCACATCTACACATTTTTAAAGCTGCTGCAATACTAAATGTTCCTGTATTTACAAAAACCACTCTTTCCTATGTCATTTACAACTTAAAACACACTGTCAAAATGCAGAGTCCTATATGTGTTTATATTTTTAAAAACTTATAAAACGGATAATACTAAAAGAAAATATAGCCAAGAGTAACCCCCTACCCATTTTTATTGCTTTCAATAAAATATGTTTTCCATTTACAGAGAGGTTTCTGAATTCTCAATTATGCTTGTTTTCATTTCTACCCTTTTTTTTAAGCCTTTTTTTTTTTTTTGGAGTTTTTTTTTACTATGTACCAAGGAATATGAAATGGGACACACAAGGAAACATCAGCAACACCATACTTTTATCACGTCACTCAAAAATGCTCCCATGTAGGTATAGGATTGTGCTGACAGAAGGCTCATTGACAATCAATCTACTTTTAATTACAGTATCTCAAGTGATACAATCTGCAAATAAGTTCTACGGGAAGTGGTACATGATAAAATATATATATGGTTTATGGAGGCAGAGAAGGATTTAGAGATTTTGAAGCATATCAATATTTGTTTTATTTCCCCCAGGAACTCCTAATTACAGAAACAATCATAAAAATATTTCTAATTTTAATTTTGCTCTAGGAACTATGGCCTTTTCATCATATTTGGAAGGGCTGAATTCTAATATTTGTAATTCAAAATGCGTTAACAAAGGGCAAAGAATTATCTCTAAAGCTTATTGCACCACAGTGTTTTCCTGGGTTGTCAACAATATGTTCTGGTGAACAGGTTCACTTGTTTTTGCCTTGAAGACTTACCATCTGAGGTAATTAAGCATGAAGCAGAAAACATCTTGAAGCACTTGTCACTTGGACCTTTTTCATTTCTTGGTGGTGATTCACAGCATAGACCATTTGTGACAGTCACTGGAGTGCTGATAACTGGATAGGTTTTCAAGTTTGAGAAGTTTGATGAGCTTCTTGTCTCATGAGGCCAAAGTACCTAGTTAATAAAGCTACCAGGCTGCTGTTGATATCACGGAAAGTAAAAGGAACAGATGAGCAGAGCAAGAGTAGAAGGGGAAAGAGGTAATAAGATTTTGTATTTTAATTGGGGAAGGCCATATAGAGAAGTATTTTCCCTAAGCTCTGCTGTCGCAGAACCTGTCATCACACCATGGCAGTTGGATCCCACCAATGATTCTTTGATTTTATGATTTCTAACAGTAGCCCTGAGAATTACACAAACAATACCATTTCACGTCTGTGAGCAAAAACCCACATAGTCAAAATGTGTAATTAATCAACACACTGCTTAGGGCAGAACCCACAGACAGAAATAACTGAAGCTTTGACATGATCTTTAAAAGGCTACAATAATTAAATCACGATCCTATCAAAATACTTGAAATTTCACCCGTCAATGATATAAAGCCTTCTTTTGTATAAATCTCTTTTATACTTCAGATATTTAGTGATCTTGATTTTCAGAAGGAAACATTTTTAAAAGTTACATAATGACAGTTTATTCTACAAACTAATACTTAATTTCTCAGTTAGAAACACAATTATTTATGAGATTTTTTCTTCTCTCTTACAGTTAAAAGATAAATACCACTTTTTACTCTGAAAAGGGCTGGCCCTGATGTAACTTTAACCATTTTTGGAAACAACTCCATTTGTGAGTTTTTAGAAGATGATAAATTTTTTCTACATGTTGAATTTCACAAGTACTTATAAAGTGGATTCAATCATCCATTAGCTATAAAATCAAATTAGCATGCTTTCATCTTAAGAGTTCACTTATAGTGATATAATTTCAAGCCTTTATAGTTAATATATGTATATCGCTAGAAGACCAGTATAACTTTCATAATGAGCTCTGACTTTTTCCTCCTAGGCATATGTAGTCAGAAAAATGATCGCATCATTATTGCCAGAATTTGAAAACAGGATATAAAGGATTCCAGTTCAAAATTATTTCTAAAGTATTTCAAAAATATCTTCAAAATGATTTCTAGGTCTCTTTTTCTTATAGCCAAAGAAATTGTAAACTAGGGGGAAAAGAATCAAATACATTAAGGAAATGATTGCCTAATACATCCTTGTCTGTGTGTGGATGTCTAATTATGAGAAACCTTAGATGACTAAAGCCAATGGAAGCAGTTACCCCTGGGGAGGTGGGGGAAAGGAAAGAAAGACAATATATAATAAAGCTGGTAAGCAAGTCAGTATTTTTCAGCCCACTTAAGGTCTAAAGAGGTATGTGATCAAATACTCCTTAAAAGTGGAAATAATCCTGAGTATACCTAGGGATAGCATGATCTTTAAAAGAGATTATATGAAAGACAAGGGATGCAATAGTCCATTTGAACATACAACTCTATTCTTGCAGGTCTTGCTTTCATGATCTCAAGCACAGGATTTGGTCACTCACACATAAAGGCAACTCACAGTAACATCAGCTTCAGTGTAGGAAACATCTGGATGCAAATGCATAGTCACTTGTAGACACTAAATGTTTAAAATAGGTATGGGACTCGATCCCAACACCCTGGGATCCTGACTTGAGCTGAAGGCAGCCGCTTAACCTACTAAGCCACCCAGGCACCCCCATGCAGATACATTTCTATTAGACCTGTTGATAAACTTTCTTAATTTTTCATAAAGTGACTTTTAAATATTAAACTATCATGTCCAACTGCTATATTTCACTGATTTGTTTTAGTTAGTGAAAGGTCTCTAGAACATGTGGAGAAAGACTCACACACCAGGCATATTTTAAATTGCTAGGTAATAAATGTGCGTTATGTGACTAAAATAATATTTCATTTTATTCGGGTCTACATTATTCAATCTATATGAATTATTTCCTATTTTATGTGGAAAGAAGTGATGGGCTTTTTAAAAAAATGTCTCCTGGTCTTGTTTGCTTGGGCGAGAATCAGTGACCTGGGACCTGGACATCACTGTAGCTATTTATATCCTTTCCTCCCTGACTTTGGCCCTATGTCTCAAAGCCCTGGGAAGGAACCAAGGATTGAATGATTTGTCCTGGAGCCAAACGTCATTGACTGACCCCCCCCAAAATACATCGAAATTGAAAATCCTTCTAACCAAACTGAAACAGCATTTTGAAAGGAGTGAATATAAGCATTGATTTTGTACCTGGAAGCTAAGCTCTATGGCCATTTATTAGTGTCACATTGTCCACAGTCCCTTGAGAAGAGAGGCTAGAAAGCTGCAATTTCTAGAAGCTAGAATCAGACAATAAACAAATTGATCAGATTTTGGTTTCCTGAGGTTGGAAGAAGGGAAATGAGAAAAACAATTTAAAAATTCTGAGAAAAATGGAGACTTAGTGATGGGAATCCAGAGGGATTTCATAGGCATTTGTGACGAAGACATTCAAGGGGAAAAGGAATCTTGGAGACGCTCTCTATCAATGACTCCTAACTCTGTCTACTTGTTTAAAAAGGCCTTGGGAACTTTTATAATATACCAGTGTTTGGACACCTTCTGCCAGAGATTCTAATGGAATTTATTTGGAATAGGGCATAGGCCTAAGTATTTTTTCAAACTCATAGGTGATTCTGTCCTGCAGTCAAGGTTGAGAATTGTTGATCTAAATCGCTGGGTGGGAATTACCTTGGAATTTTATAAAATTGCAAAATCTGACTCAGTAGCTAAACAAGCTCCCAGGTGCAGCCACTGTTGCTGTTAACGCCACATACTTGAGTAGCAAAGGTCCCATACTATGCAGGGGAGGCGCTGCATCAGGTGCTCAGCATAGGTGAATGTTGCAAGCAAGTTGTACAATTCCATGTGAATGCTAACTTTAAGGATATTTCAACTTCTGTAAGTTGAAACTTTCAACATTTATCCCTCACAGTAGCTCCGTATCATTCAGACACGTATTTTAAAAATAATTTATGAACTGATGTCTATTATTGCTTGGGTTCCCAAGAAAGCAGGCAATAAGACTGGAATGTGAGAAGTGAGAAGGAACTACTCTTGGGATCAAGAGCTGTGGAAAGGGGAGGAAGGAGGAGTGGGCAGAGGGAGAAGGTGGTCAGTAGGGGTGGGCCCGTATACTCCTTTATTGACCAATCATTGGATGTGGACTGCTCTGGGTTGGGAATAAGGCTTTGAGTGAGGTGACAGCTGAGGGCTGTCTGACAGAAGTACTCCCTGAAGCTGAGAGAATAAGTCATTCAATATAATAGAAGGATCTGGGCAGTGCAGCACACAGCCCACTAAAGTCTACTCCTTATGCTTCTCAGGAATCCTTATAAATTCTGAGAGCAGCTCATAGAGGACTGCGGTAGGCTTCTTTTCCTAGGCAGCCTTCACCACTGCAGCTGCTACCAGGACTATAAATGACGTGCATCAGCTCTGACTTCCACCATCCACGGCAGGTTGTCCTCTCCCTAAGCTAGCACCTCTGCTTTCAGTGCCTTACTCAGTAGTGTAGTCCCTGTACCCCAAGGCTCTGGAAATCATGTCCTCAGGTTGTGCTTGTTCCACTTGTCCATTTACCATTGAAATGCTATGAGGGATTATCAAGAAGCCCCAAGGGGATGAACGAGGCACCACACATATTCTTCCTGCCCCTACCGTGTAAGGGCAGCTCTACCTTCTCCTGCTGACAGTCAGTTACTCCGCCAGAATCATGACGCCTCCTCTCATCTGCTCCTCCCCAAAGGAGGGAGGCCCAAAGTTCCAAGCAGATGACATAGTTTATCGTTCAATAAAGCTCTTGCTATGTCCATGGTGAACATGTTGTATACCTTTGGGAAACTGAAGTTCTAAACCCTCGGAACCCAGGGCACACCAGACAATAGTATGTATTCTGTTGTTGATGATGGTAGTTTTGTTTTTTTTTTTTATATCTATGTTGATATATTTTGTCCTGAAAGTGAACACAGGTTTCTGGATTACGGAAGACTATTAATGTAACAGCAAGCACATTTGTTCCCCAGGCTGCATCCTCACCTTTCCAGGTGATGCATTGAGAACGAGCTGATTAGGCCTGCAGGTACACAGAGGAGGTTTCTTGCCTGAAAGAAGAGGAAGCCCAAAATCATAATTCTGTGAGCTTATATGGGCTCTACGCTGCCCAGCTGCCACCTTCCCCTCCAGAGAGAGGGGGAAAGAAACTTTATGTCCCTAATGTAAACAAATCTCCTCTAGAAGAGAAGAAGTTTCCCTGATTTTTAATCCTTTGGAATGTAAATGGATGACTGGTATTTGATTTTCTCTGCCTTTGAAATGTAAGGGAGATAAATTTTTCAATCTCTCTAGAGGTCTCTTTATCTATTCTGTCATCTAAATTCTAGACTTGTCCTTTAACTGAGATCCAGGTACAGAAAAACGGAAATGACAAACACGAAATACAGAGTAGAGCTTGTCTTCGGTGGGGGATGGATAAGAATATGAGGGATGGCACAGGGGGCTTCAAAATTTTGATAAGATCCTATTTCTTAACCTGGGCACATGAGTTTCATCTAATTTTCTACAGTTTTGACATAGTTGATAATATATTTTATGTATGTATGAAATATCATGAAATATGTGATTACTTTAAAATTTTAAAAGAGAATATGAGAACTAGTTCTCCATGCCTCATTTTGCTTTTTACTTATGTTACCGGCAGGAATCCAGGCTCACTCACAGTTGGTGCCACATTGCTTTTTATAGCTCCTAAACTGACACCAATCTTCCATACCTCCTTAGAATCCTCATAGTTTCCACTGATTCCTCTGGAACTCAGGGTCAGTTATCCCCATTCTATCATCATCACAGCTCTCTTCACCTTTGTGCCTTAACTCAGGAGTCCACAAACCATAGCCCACAGGCCAAATCTAGCCTTCTGCCTGTTTTTGTAAGTAAAGTTTTATTGAATCACTTATTCATTTACATAATGTCTACAGTAAGAACAGACTTGAGTATTTGCAACAGAGACCGTATGGTCTAGAAAGCCTAGAATATTTGCAATGTGGCCCTGTACAGAAAAAGTTTGCCAACTTCTGCCTTATCTGAATCCTGGCTCCTTTCCTAGCCAGGACAGAAAAGACAAGCCTTTCAGAGCAAGGCTAGTTTCTCTTTCCTTCACATGTACCTCACAACTAGAGACATCAAAGGGGTATTATTGATACTTTGAAACTATGCCTCCTCTTCCTACTTTTTTTAAGTCATTCATGGGTTGGGATTGTAAAACTGGCAAAAGTCTTTTAAAGATTTACATCTTTAAGAGAATCTACAAGTATGTTTTTTAAAGTAAATGCTCTAAGAAAAGGGAGTCAGGAGCCTAGAGTCAGGAAGATGCCTGTCTAAAGTTTAGTCAACCTTAGGGGAACTTTAAGGACACGTTGGTGAACTGCCTCCCATTTATCCCCCTCCTTAAGCTTTCCCTTGAATATTTCTCCCCACACCCATCTTATTTTCCCTCTCTCCCTCTCTGTCTCTTGCCCCCCAATACACACTTTATTTAACAGTTCAGTATCTAGTCATTTCCCCATCAATCCTACCCCCACAAAAGCCTATTCCTATTCCAACATTCTCTACATCAATAATGCTACCACCATACACATCAGATGCTCAACCAAAAACCTGGGAGTAATTATTTCTTCTCTTTCACTAGACCTTCTCATCAAATTCATCAAGTAGTCCTATCAGTCTTAGATCTGTCTCAAAAATATATTCTTTATCCAACCCTTTATGTCCATTTCTCCAATAGATCTGTAAGTAACACAAATACCCATTAACTCTCAGTTGGACTACTACAATATCCCGCTAACTAGCTTTTCCAACATTGCTCAAAATCTTTCAAATTTGAGTGGTCATTTTAATTAGGTATCTAAGCTGGGATATTTACATATATGATTATTTATACTTTTGCCTTTATGAGACATTTACAAAATACTAACATTTCCAGATGTCTAGTTCAATAATTCCCAGCTTTTCAAACATTGTTTAAGGTTCCCCCAATATTTAATTCTATATTATAAATTGTGATTTTCATTATAAGGATGAATTTAAGTGCATTGTATTTATTATTCCTATAAACAGTGGATGAACAAAATTTATGTATTTACTTATATTCATTAAAAATTCATATATTTGGTTCAGTATTTAAAGTTTTCAGTGTTTAACCAAAATTTATTTCAACTTTGTCCATGAATATTGCTATAATTAGAAATTAAAATCTAGATTTCATTTGTTAAAGGTATTATTAGCCCCAAGTAGCCATATATGATTACCAGTCAAAAATTATTAGATTCAGACTTTCTTCTTACAAGTAAGAAAACTCAGTCAATAAAAAGAATTATTGTCCATTTGACATAGCTTTTTTTGACATCTTTTCCAAAGAAAAATACTTTCCAAAAATCAAGGCTATTTCAATAACAATTTCAAGCTATTCCCATCATTTTTACCAGAATTTCTAAGTCATGTTGGATGACTTTCTTACTGATCATTCATTCATAAACACACTCAAGAATTTTCTATAAAGTACAAAAAATATACTAAATATATAATTTTTACATTGACTGAAGTTATGAACCCTAAGGAAAGGTAATACTTAAGAAATAAACATTATTGATATATAGTCTACAAGAAAGAACTGTGATAATTATGAGTCTTTCAAAAGCAAGCAAAAGAAACTGAACATGTCTCCAGAAAAGAGGAGATTTATTATAAGCGTATGTATTTATTATACAGAATATAAGGACAAAAATGTAGCTGTGTCTTATGAACAAACTGGAATGAGGGGGTTGATTGTCCCCAGTAGCTCTCCTTTTCATAGCCTTTCTCTCTGTAATTTCCTTGTTTTTTCCTCATGCTGCAGACCAATTCCTCTAATTCTTAGGTAAACCCCTCCACTCTTCAGAAAACAACTGAGTTTAAATATCTGTCTTTCTATCCTGGCTCCAAAATTCTCAGAGGATGATTATTTTTTCTCACCTTTTACAAAAAACCTATCTCTGGACTACTAATGAATGCTAAAGATGCTAGAATCCTTTTACAGTAATTATAAGGACAGAAGAAAGGTAGTTCTAGAAAAGTAATGTCATTGGTCAGATAGAAAAATATTGTGTTTTTTGGATTTAAAGACTCAATAATATAAAGATGTCAGTACTACCCAAAGTGATTGATTCAGTGCAATTATTAAAATTCCATATTTGGTGAAATACAAGAGGAATCTCAAATGTATTTAATTTCTCAAAAGACTAAGAATAAATAAGCCACTCCTCAGGAAGAATTAAGAGAAAGGATTGGTTTACCAGATATCAATATTTACTATAAAGTAATTAAGACAGCTAGATAGTATTGCAGCATAGAATTCAGACCAACTAAATAGAATAGAGGTTTCAGAAACACATAATGTCCCAAATGAAAACATAAGACATTCCATAAATGACAGAGGTGACACTCAAGGACAGTGGGAAGCATGGTCTTTGGAATCAACTGTGTTAGGAAAACAGGGTATCAACTTGGGGGGGAGATTCACTATGTAAGGAAAAATAATAGTCATTACCATGTAATATCTTGTTCCCAAGGGATCTTTTCAATTTTTAAAGACGTTTAAGTCATATTATGGATAATTTATAGAACTAAGAATAAGGAGATAGAGACTGTTTCATTAGAAAGCTCAATAAGGATTTAAACATGGCTAGCCCAAACTTTATTTTATATTTTCCTAGTTTTTAAAGATATACATCCAAAATGGACAATATCTTCTGTGTGAAACCAACTTCTAATTATTGTCATGTATGAATGATGAACACATTTATCTTGTAAATATTGGCTCCAGATTTCAAATATATCTCTGGTAGTTCCAAGTTCATTATTACTTCTGGTTCTTCCTATAGCACTTACATAGTCAAAACACAAAAAAATTTCTTTTGAAATATCAACAGCTCAGAGTGTTTTTCTTTTGCTCCGAAATTAGAAAGTATTCTCAATTTTAGATCTATAAACACAAACTAGAGTGATAAAACCAATGGATTTTGTTTCATGTGTACACCATTTCCTTCAAATGTCTTTTTCCATACCTCCTCTCAGCATTTGTCTACTTAGGACCAATCAAGAACATTTTGATGAATAGACATAATTAAAGATGAAAGAAGTGTGTCACATATCCTTTTAGGGGGAAAAAATGTCCAGATTCCTGTTGCAAAACTTTGTGCAATGATGTCATTCCAGTTGAACGAATAAGTGAATGAAAATGTCCTGTTTCACCCTTAGAAATATATCGTTCACTTTTTAATTTTTGAATTTGAGAAAACTGACCTAGGATGTCATTATGTAAAGACTCATAGCTGAAACTGTGCTTACACAATCTACTTCATCATCATTATTAAGAGTCCGTGAAGTGCTATCTCACCTTCTGATTTATCTCCTGAATCATCTGATATTTGTGAAAACTCTTCTGTAAATTTTCTTATCTTCACCATTATAAACAGAAAATTCTCAACTGTGTTCAAGAAAGCTAAGAGCATACTGCAGAGATGGTGTTTCCAATCATCTTTTATACTTTTTGAGAGATGGTGCAATATTTTGGACAAGGCAATAAGAAAACTAAGAAAGACCCAATGGCAAAAGTTTTGTTTTGTTTAAGCCTTGTAGGAAAATCCATTATTCTTTTACTGTATTGCAATCTTTTCTTTCTTTAGCATAGTTAGGAATAATTGATGAGTAATGATGAAACAATTCCCAGGTATTTCAAGATATAGGAAAATAAGGTCACTGACATCCCATTATATAACTTTGATGATAATTGCAGATAAAATGAGTTTTGTTTATTAAAAATATTCTTTTTCTTCCTTTGAAAAACTTCTAATAAAGAAGAAAGTTCCTAAAATAGTGACTCATATATAGTTAAAAGCACTTAAAAAAAAAGACACTCAAAAACTAGAAGTGGGTTCAATGAATGCTGATGTTATCCCAAAAATTAATTTGAACTCCAACCTTGTATTAGGTGAACTAAAGACCTAGATGAGAAAGGCAAAGCTCTAATGGTTTTAGAAGATACTCTATCAAAGTGTCTTCATGATCTAATTTGACTGTAATGTGTCCTGGGCTTTGAAGTTTAAAAGATCTTTAGTTGATTTTAATGTGCAGACAAGCTTAAGAAACACTGAGCCCCGGGAATTTTTTCATTGATATTTTTCATGAAGACCAAAGTTTAGATTTGTCAGTTTTTTGTCTTAAAAGGGGTCCCTTTTTCTTTTTTTAAGTTTTTATTTAAATTCCAGTTAGTTAACATACAATGTAATATTAGTTTCAGGTGTACAATTTAGTGATTCAATACTTACAACCCCCAGTGCTCATCACAAGTGCACTCTTTAACTCCTGTCACCTATTTAATTCATCCCCATTCCCTTCCACTCTGGTAAACATGTTTGTTCTCTATAGTTAAGAGTCTGTTTCTTAGTTAGCCTCTCTCTCTCTTTTTCCCTATGCTCGGATCCCCTACTTTTTTCTGTTTTCATTCAGCAATGATTTAAGTAAAAAGTACTCTCTGTGCCATCTTAAGGAAGCTTATAATACTATATATCTTTAATTTCCTCTAATATCGCCATATATCTTTCTAAATATACATATATGATATATATGTTGCAGACACCCATATTGTATATATTAGGAAGATACACACAAACATATTTATATCCAATGATCATCTTTGGGAAAAAAAATATCAATACAGAACTGAAAAATGTATCACCTTTAAAATCATTCTGAAGAGCCAGTAAGAGTATAGCTGTGCATTTTGGCATGAAAATAGGAAATATATATACATTTATGTACACATACAATTATATACATTCTATTTTTGTAGTAATGATATTTTAACTCATAGGCAGCCACTTAAAAAAAAACATCTTGGTGCCTGGAAAAGAAGAGAAATTTTTCTCTGCTGAGGTTCAACAAAAGATATTAATTATGCCATGTTAAAATTTCCATCACTGCTTTTCCATCCGACAGTAGCATTGCTGAGATTGAAAGATGAGTCAGAGAGAGAAAATGAAAACTGAAACAGGAAACATCAGGTTAGAGGCTTGGTTGTCTTGTCTCCCTTAGACTGATGAGACACAACCATTTGAAATGTTCCCTTCTGCTGCAATGAAAAGGCAACTACAACTGACACCAGAATCAATCAGTCAGAGGTGAAAAATAGGCCAAATCTGTAATAGCAGAGCATGCGATGACAGTAACTTCTGGTTTTAGAGAGAGCCATGATCAATTGAGACCCAAAACTTACTGCCAACCAAAAGAATAGACTTCCATAAATAATTTATATAAAACAACATGCCCCAATTGCCCTATATAATAATCTCTTTCATGAACTATATGGCATGAGAAATTGAGCTGCCATGGCACCTGCCGTATTACTGTGGGTCTACCATTTCTATTTCTTTTCTGGAATTTCAAGTCTTCATTATATGTATATATCAACAGGAAAACTATGACAATTTTCATTTTATCTACCCAAAAGATGCTTGAATTTTATTTTATTTATTTTTTTTAAAGATTTATTTATTTATTTTGAGAGAGTGAGAATGAGAGAGAGAGAGAGAGAGTACATGAGAGGGGGGAGGGTTAGAGGGAGAAGCAGGCTCCTCGCTGAGCAGGGAGCCCGATGCGGGACTCGATCCCGGGACTCCAGGATCATGACCTGAGCCGAAGGCAGTCACTTAACCAACTGAGCCACCCAGGTGCCCAAGATACTTGAATTTTAGAAACAATGACAACCAACCAATCAACAAACAAGCAAAAAAAAAAAAAAACAAAAAAAAACCCACTATCAATGATCAGCCTTATGGCACATTAAGAAATGTGTGTAGTGAGGTGGTGAAGTGAAATTTCATGGGGGATAAGGAGCAGGTAAGAAAAAAATCATGACAAAGAAGCAATCTGGCATAAAACTGCCACAAGGCCACAGGTGAGGGAGAGAATGGTGGTTTGGGGTGCAATTTTGAGGATGTATTGAAAATTATCTCTCTATAACTATCTGAGGTGTGATGTACACTGGGGAAAAAAGAAACTGGTGTATAAGTTTAAAAAGCTGAATTATTTAAATTCTATAACACCTTAGAATCCTAAACAACAGCTCCAATAAAAATCACAGAAGATGGATGCAGTCATTCCCTCTCTCACCAGCCAGAGCCATCAGAGAATTGTGCAAGTTGAGTGTTTCCATCCAGTACCTGGAGAGATCAGGAGGATATAAATTTCACTAATAGATCTCCAGTTCATAAACCACGGAATATCAAGCTCCAAGCACTATCAGTTCATCAGAGGTGAGAGTAGCTGATTAAATATATTTGTACATACACCTGTATGTCCTATTTTTATAAAAATTTAAAAATTTCTTTAAAACTTTGGCATATTTTTTCCTCTTTTCCAATTTTGGTGAGGTTTTTTTTCAATTTTTGGTATATTTTACCTACTATAATCAAATTTTCCAGAGATTTGCTGGCTTTATACTTCTAGTTATTCATTCACTAGACCAGCTATTAGTCATACATCAATTCTGAATTTTCTTCCTAATCAATGTGTAATTTTATATTTATTTTATCCAGTTCCTTAGTTTTTATAAGGTTTGATCCTTTTTAAACCTTTGAATAGTTAATTTGATAATCTCATCTTTTACTAAAATAAATAACTTTAAAGGCAGGAAACTTTCTGTGAGTAATATTTGGGCTGCCTTTTATTAGTTTCAAAATGCAGTGCCATTATCTTTATTATTTTTAGACATCTTTGTTTAACAAATGCTATTTTATTCAAGCGTATATATGAATAGATATACATATAATTGAAAATATATTATTTTTAAATTTTAAGAAAAGGTAGATCATACCAATATGCAGAAAAGGACTGCCATACCCTGCCCCAGGGCTATATGAGACAATTCTTTGGGTCTTTCTATTTTCATGTCATTATCAGATAATTGTGGTTTTATTACCTAGGCAATCAAGTTCAATACCTGTCAATAATGTAGGAGATATTAAAGACTACCTAATAACCTAATCTCAATTGGTTCCTTCCAAATATTTGAAAACCACATGAAGCATCAGTGGAAAATTTATGTGAAAGCCGTAAGTTATTTAAACATGAACTGTAATAGATACCGGATAACATTAAATCTAAGTATGTTAAAATATATCATCATTTCTTATACTTCCTGTCATGATTTCTTGAGAGATGTTTGCAAGGAATCATTGGAATGGATCAGTAAAAACCCATCCATTGGGTTTTGCTCCAAAGGATGGAGCATTTGTTTTTGAGGAGACAAGTAATAGACATCTGCTCCACCATAAGATAAGTCTGAATGTTTTTTGTCTTTTTGATTTGATTGATTGATTGATTGATTGCCTTCTTGTTCTCTGAGTGTGGAACCAGTGCGATGTTACCATGTACTGCTACAGAGCCATTGGCTCATTATTCACCATTGCGGGTACAGAGAAGGCATTATAACAGGAGAAGGGTCATAGGAATGGTATACAAGGATGGCATAGCTTCAAATGAATCCTGAGAATTAATATCACTAATTTTTTCAGTACTAATAAAAATGAATTATCAAAATATTTAAAATATGTAAAGTGATAAAAATGTTGAAGTCAAAATAAGAATAAACTCTCTTTTTGAAAGTAAATATCTGATTGTTTAGAAACATCTCATGTTGTACCTTCAGTATTAACATCACAGAGAAATAATTTTATAATAATTAATAGCATGGTTATTAAATAGTGTCATGGTTAGCTTATAAATTTTTTGAAGATAAAATCTCTGAATGCAAAGGGTTTAATTACACTCATTCTTAGATTATTGTATCATATTATCTTAAGTCCATTTTAAAAAGAGGGATAAATTTCCTCTGAAAAATCTTATAAAATATTCCTGATATGGAACAAAATCCAAATAGATTGTTTTTGAAATTTAAAAGAACTAATTACTGGTCCCTTGGAAGTCTTTTTGAAAATAGCTTTTAAAGCTTGCCAGATAAGTAGCAGTTTGCCCAAAAGGGAAATACAGAAATTATGCATGAAGTGGTATTTTACATCTAGGACTCTTTCCTGGAAATTAAAAGCTGTTTGGAGTAATTAAAAGGCTTTGAGGAAATGGGCAATAAGTTGTAAGCATCTTCCTGGATTATGGGGCAAGATATAACATCATTTTCTATTTTACTTTTTATTTTATTTTATTTATTTTTTTGAAGAATAACTGACATACGATATTGTATTAGTTTCAGGTGTACAACATTTTCCAATTTTAAATGAGGAAATTGTTTTGGAAAAGGACTGAAAGACACTGAATCAAGGTATATTGAATAAAGTTATACTTCAGCTCCTCTGCGAAATCGGTACTTACATTTAATGTGATATTACATTGAATAAGTCAAATTACATTTTACATTACATCACAAATTACAATTACATTGACGGCAATATACTCATTTTTAATTACACATTTGTGTTTGTATTTGTTTCTGTGTTCATATTCATATTTAGGGTAAAATCATTTCCATACTGAAAAATAAGAAATGATTGAAATGTGGGTCTAGAAATTGTAAATAATTCCTGAAAGACATGGGATCATATTGGCAAGAGCAGCAGAAGCACACTGAAAAATATATGCTGGAGGGCAATATAGGAATGGGATGGT
Source organism: Eumetopias jubatus (assembly GCF_037043125.1). Taxonomy (NCBI): domain Eukaryota; kingdom Metazoa; phylum Chordata; class Mammalia; order Carnivora; family Otariidae; genus Eumetopias; species Eumetopias jubatus. The sequence continues at coordinate 51,728,941 of NW_028274813.1, forward strand.
CATGGGGGCTTCCCCTCCCCAATCCACTGCAGAAAATACCTAGAAATCTGGACATAACACTAAAAGAAGCTCCCTGAAGTCCCTTGAGAGTGAACAGATGCTGAAGACTCTGCTAGGGAGTTCATTCTAGGAGGAGGGCAGCAGGATAATATGAGTTTCCATTTTCTGAGACCTTTAGTCTGGGAAATCGTAACAGGACATAATTAGTTTTAGAATTAAAAAAAAAACTTTGTTTCCTTTTAGAACAAAATGCTTAATTTGTAGGGTAAAGGGTAACAAAAACTGTCAACTTTAGGACACTGGTAAAAAAACAACTACAACAGGGAGAAAGAAAACATTTGACATTAGAAGAGAGGCAGTTTTGTGTCCCAAACTACAGCTGAAGGAGGGGCAAGAGCAATTGTAAAGGTCATAATCCCATTATTCAGGGACAAGGGACTGCCTAAAATTAAGGTCTAATCAAACACGGCCACTGTACCATTTACCACTAGGCTAAGAAGTAATAGTTAATATTCTCCTGGAACAGCAGCAAGGGCAGATTTCACAGAGCTATAGTGCAAAGGGAACACAGAAGGCATTGCTGGAAGAATTTGAAGTCTGTGGTGCACTGTGGGTAACTACAGCAACAACAAATCTCAAACCCTATCCAACCCCTGACTACAGTAATTCGAACACCAATACTAAAAGCCTACCAAAAGGAAAGGCATACCCATCTCACTGTAACTGGTGAAAATGTTTCTCAAAACACAAAGGACAAATTAAGACTTTTCAGGCGAACAAAAATGGAGAGAATTCATTTCCAGCACACCTACTGTATAAGAAATGTTAAAGGAAGCTTTTCAGGCTGAAGGACCATGATACCAGACAGCAATATGGATCTGCACAGTAGAATGAAAAGCACTAGAAGAAATGTAAGTAAAATAAATTTTATTTTATTTTTTCTTATTCTTAATTCAATTAAGCTTGAAATTGTAACTGTGTAATTAAATATGGTATAAAAGAGTTGTATGTCTATAGCCTATGTGAGAGTAAAATGTATGCCAACCATAATACAAAGGATGGGAGTGAAGAGTTAGAAATATGCTGTTGTTAAGTTCCTCACACTATATGTGAAGTAGTACATTGTTCAAAGGTAGGATGATTAAAACTAAAAAGGTATATTGCCGACCATAGGCAACCACTAAAAATGTAAAGAGTTTATCTAGTACCTTGAGCTAATTGATACTGAATGAACACTTTGGCCAACCACAGCAGATACACATGTTTTCAGTTGCACAGAAAATAGTCATCAAGAGAGATTATTATACTGTTGGCCATAAAACAAATCTTAACAAACCTCAAAGACCAGAAAGGATACAAAGTATGTTTCAATAATTAGGCTAGGTACCAATTGCTAAAAGCTATTTGGAAAATCCCATGACTCCTTGGAAATTAAACAGCACACTTCTAAATAACCCATGCATCAAAGAGGAAGTACTAAAATAAATTAAACTCTATTTTTAACTAGGTGAAAATGAAAATACAACATATCAAATTTTCTGGGATGCAGCTAAAATAATGCTTAGAGGAAAATTTTAGCATTAAGTGCTTATATTAGAAAAGAAAAAAAGTCAAATAGTAATTTATGCTTTCACAATAAGAATTTAGATAGGTAAGAGCAAACTAAACCAAATTCAAGCAAAAAGATCAATGCTAATAAAGATAAAAGCATAAACCAAGACAATATGGTATTATTGGTGAAAGGATAAACACATGAATCAGTAAAGTTGAATAAAGAGCCCAGAATAGATCCACACTATCAAATGATTTTTTTTAAGATTTTATTTATTTATTTGTCAGAGAGAGAGAGAGTGAGAGCACAAAAGCAGGGAGAGCAGCAGGCAGAGAGAGAAGCAGGCTCCCTGCTGAGCAAGGAGCCTGATGCAAGACTTGATCCCATGACCCTGGGATCATGACCTGAGTGGAAGGCAGACGCTTAACCAACTGAGCCACTCAGGTGTCCCTCAAATGATTTTTTTTAAGTGCAAAGGGAAGGCAATGAATAAAAAGGATGGTCAAGAAATGCTTCTTAACAATTTGGATGTCCATATACACAATCACCTCAATTCATATCTTATACCTTATGTAAAAATTAACTTAAAATGTATTACAGCTTTAAATGCAAACCATAAAATTATAGATCATTGATAAAAAAAAATCATCATAGAAAAACTTTGTGACCTTGGGTTAGGAGGCATAGAGTTCTTTAAATACAATGCTGAGAGGTCAACTTATAAAAGTACAAATTGTACTTTCTGTCTGTGAAAGACATTGTTAAAAGAATGAAAGGAAGCAGACTAAACAAAAATATCCATAAAACATACACTTCTGACACACAACTTGTATCTGGAAATTATAAGAAACAAAACTCAACAATAAGAAAATTAAGGATGCTAAAAATTTTAAACAGAAACTTTATCAAAGAAGATATATGTATAGTTCTGTTCACAAAATTAAGTCTTTGTTCCTTTAGAAAGATTTTGATAAGTTCTTGAGACAAAGATGTCCATGATATGGAAAGACTGAGTATCAGGATTATTAGCAGTCCCACTGGTTTCATAAATGAATGGAAGCTAGTAGGTCCTAAGATGACAGGAAGCATGGTATGGTCCAATAACAGTAACAATCACTCTGAAGGTCTGTTAGATAATAAATCAGGTGCCAGAGGTGTGGACATACACAGCTATGGAGTCCTCATGTAGAAAGAGCTGATCAGATTCTGAGAGGATAACAAGAAGCAGAGAGATGAGAGGTAGCATTTACCTACTCAGCTCTGTCACTTCCAGCAAAATAGCTCTGGCTGAGAACTGTGGCCCCAAACAAAGAAATTTACTACCCATTCCAAGATCAAATGATTCAGAAGCCACCAACTACTAAAATGGTAGTCAGAAGTGCAGTTGATTCTGAAAACTTCATTCTGAAATTGTTTTGTACCCTTTCCTTATTTATGTGTATCTCAAAACATCAAACATCCTGGAACTTACATACTAGTAGTCCCATTCAAAGCATTTCCATTCATTTGACAACAGTAACTGTTGCTTACTATATAACCTAGAAGATTCTAAAATCACTACTACCAAGGAAGAGAAACAGGGAATTAACAACACCTAGATTTGATTTGAATTAATCTTAAAGTTCATTACTGTGCAAAACTGAGTAAGTCCTGTTTTTAGTAAATGGCCTTGGAAGTCCTATCAGTTAACATTTAATGGTGTTGGTTATGAGTTAAGACCTAGGTGAGGGTTTCTTAAGCTTTAGTGTGAATTCCTTGCCATCTTGTTAATGTGCAGATTCTACTGCAGTAGTTCTGAGGTGGGGCCCAAGATCTTGCATTTCTCACATGTTCCAAGATGATGCTCTTAGTCTGTGGAACAACACATTTGGAGCTGCACAAACCTAGAATATTGAGTGTTTCTCGACACTGAGTAAAACTCCAATAAACGTTATGTATTCACACACCTGGCCAAAGAAGATGAAGATGCTGTTAGAGTAGGTCTAAGGGCAAAACTAGACTGCACTAAATGCAAGAAACATTTATGGCTTTAAATACATAGCTTTTAATCTCAAGGTTCTCTTTGTATCACCACATTAAAAAATCCTTAATTCTAATCTAGAAAATTTACTTTAGCATGTACTACTATAAATAAATTTTAGCAAAAGTCTTTTTAAAACACTGCGAAAATAAACATCACACACAAGAACACTGATATTGAAGTTTAGATACGTGATGTATTTGAAAAGTTATTTAGAAACAATATTAAATTGGAAGATCATGTTAATCATGTTATTAAATGGGGAAGATCAAATTCCCCATCATTTTACTTTAGCAAGTAACACATAACAGTTTAAAGACTGTTATCTACTTGTCAAAAATTTATTAAATTTTAGGTGAATGAAGTATTTTAAATGAATCTCTCCTCAATTTATGGCCACCTTCGAGTTGAGAAATGAAGTTATTTTTTCAGGGATAATTTATTCATTGATTTTATTTTGCATTATTTCTACTTTAGAATACAAAGTAGTAACCTATCATAACTGAGATTAGAAATGCCATTTCTTTAGCATAATGCTCATTCAGGCAATGAAAAAAAAACAAAAACAACAATCGCCTCATCTATGCAATTTGTTTCTCCTGTTCATGATGAAACCTTGTAGTTTTTTATACTATTGTTGGGACAGAATTCTATTTTCACTATCAATATTTTTTTCTTCATTTTCCTAAACCTGTTTCCTTCTTAAACTATTTATATTTTACCTTTAAAGTTGACTTTTCTCATTACCATATAATTTCATTTATATATTTCACAGATTTCTTTGTTGAGGTCCCTTGTTTACTAATGGTGTATATACTCTTAGTATGTGTAAGTAAGAACAGCCAGTGAACACACTATGTGAGTTTTCTAAAAGTAGAACTTTAAAATAATTATCTTTTACTTTAGCTTCTTTAACAATATTGTCATCTTGAGCCTCTGATTTAGTCTTTAAATATGTAAGCAATATATTTAAATGCATTCTCTATTAGCAATGTTAGTTACCTTTAAAGCAAAAACATAAAACATAAAGGAAACAATGGAAGTTATTACATGATTATTAATATATAATTAAATATTCAATTAAATTTTATATAATTTGAAATACACTAGCATATTTAATTTGTGGCACTGAAATATAACATTACTACTCTAAGAATCAGTTCAAGAAGCAGATCATTTATAAAATATGAGACTGTAGGGGCGCCTGGGTGGCTCGGATCATGATCCCAGGGTCCTGGGATCGAGCCCGCATTGGGCTCCCTGCTCCGCGGGAAGGCTGCTTCTCCCTCTCCCACTCCCCCTGCTTGTGTTCCTGCTCTCACTCTCTCTCTCTCTCTCTCTGTCAAATAAAAAAAAAAAAATGAGACTGTAAAAACCACAAAACTATGTAAAATAAAATGGATAAATGAGAAGTTCCACTTTTTTTTTTTTTTGATTTATACTCAGCATCCTCCAACATTTGGAGATGTTTGTTTGGATTATACTGAATGCTGTGCAGTCATTATTTAATCAGTGGGCTCTCTCCATTGCATATTTCATAGCACCGCATATATAGCATGTGTACATTTACATAATTATTGCATCAACAACATTAGGTAAATATATACAAACTACTTTTATCCTTCAAGGATAGTGGTATTTTCAGAAACTTCCTTTTTAAAATATAATTCCCCATTTCTGAGGTTCTCTGAATTCTTTATACTCTCAATCAGGTAAATAAAAATTACCTTTATTTCTGAACTCAACTATTTACAAATAATGGAATAAAATTTCATTCTTGATGCAGATGAATAATTACCATTTGCATATAGTTATTTTAGGGCATTCTGACATTCAGCTGATATTCTTAAATGCCATATTCATTTCACCTGCCGTGTTCATTGCACATGACATTATACATTGTTAACATTAAGTAAATTATATAAAGGTAATCCATTTTTTCCAGTTTAATGAATAGTTCCTAGTCTAAAATGCTGGGTTAAGTAATATTAGCAACTGTCTTACTATTGGATCTCTCAGAACTAGTAATATGTTAATGTATAGTATGACTTCTCAGGAAAAAAAATTTCAGTATTTTCAAGGAAACTATTGTTTTATAGAATATGCCTCAAAACTATTATACTGTGGAATATAATTTATTGGGGGTGGGGGGAGTTACACAGAGTATTATGCAAGAAATAATGGGAAGACATGCAGATTTTTAAATGGTCATTCATCTTAATAAATACTTATTTGAGTAGACACCCATTAAAAGAATACAGCATATTTATAAAACATATAAAATGTTATTAATAAAATAATTTATTTCCATAAAATCTGAGATCATAGTGCTCCTGTCAAACTATAACTTATTTATCACAATTTAGGAAATGTTTTATGGTAGAGTCAGGTTAGTATGGATTTGATAGATCTTGGGTTTAAATCACTCCTATAAGATTATATATAATTCCAGGTAACACATTTTAAAAGAGAAGCAAACTGTTATCTGCTGGGAATAGAGGAAGTGAAAAGGTAAATGGGCCACACATTTGGTGACCAGAGGTTTTGAGATTGATTAGTAAATAAAGGAAAGAACAGTCTTTCCTTTACACTATGGAGTTAATTGTTAAAAGTGTAAAGGACTTCTTGGGGAAATGTAGATTTCTCTGGTATTGGAAATACTAAAACATAAACAAATTTATTGTTTCCTAAAGAGAATACAAGGGCCAGATGAAATGTTTCAAAATACACTTCCAAACAACATTCTATGATTCTGCATTCCAGGAATAAAAATGTAAGCTTTCTATTGTGTTATGTGTGGAACTATTCACAAGTTCTGAGTAGACTGAAATAAAATCAGTTCACAAATCAGCCAAATCTGTCCCATATTTATTTTATTTGATCAATACGTAAATACTGAAGAGATAATAAACACCAAAATCCTAGGAAACCCAATGGCTTTGGGCTGTTGTCCAAATGAATTCATTCCTTCCTTTGATTCTACTTGACCTTTTACAAAAGAACAACTAATCTCCAGATTGTTAGGTTTGAAATTGCTATAAAAATTAGTATAATTTTGAAAAAATAGATGGATGGGGAGATATTATAATTATCTCAAAGAACTAGACCAAGATAGACATTTTAATAAATGATGTTGGGACAACTGGGTAGCCATTTAGAAAAACATGAACACAAGTCCTATAAGGTAACATACAGCTATATAAATTCTAAGAAAAAAATGACCGAATTCCTCTACCACCTGAATGTATGAGAAAGCTTTCAGACTATAAAACAAAATGCAGAAGTAACAAATGAATAAATTGATAAATGTGACTAGAAATTTACAAGCATACACTTTCCCATTGTTAAAAACATCTCAAAATCAAATACAAATTTTAAAAACTGGGAGAAATTGTTTGCAAAATATATCACAGACAAAAGACAAAATGCATAGCATATAAAAATCAAGGCCATTTTTTTTTAATTGAGGAAATAAGAACTACAGCTTCTAGTCAAAATGGAGGAAGAAGGATCAGATTTATCCTGTCAGCTGAAACAACTGTGGTGAAACATATGACTCAGTGACATTCAAGATACTGGACAAAAAGATATTGGATACAAGACATTGAAGGACAACAGTCACTGAGAGACTGGAATCAACTGAAGTGAACCCATGATTGTCCTAGGTAACACCCTAGAGAAACACTCTGGAGACTAGTGATGGAGGAAGAACCTAGGCAAAGCACAGTGGTTTCTCTGGATTGAGGAGATGGAGCTAGGCTCTAAGGAAACCAAGACAGCTTCACAAGGCAATTTCACAAGGTAGAGCACTAGAGAGAAGAGAGTTGAAAGAGAAAATGCCATAGAGCATCCCCATCAACATTCAGTCGAATACTGATCAGCTCATTTGTGTGGGGAGAGTGAAGTCTTGGAAAGAATCACCTAGAAAGATTATAAGAAATAAAGTTCATATAGGGCTTAGAAAAATTTTTGTGCTCACCAGCCTGAGTGGGGAAAAACATGTGTAATTAATGGGGTAAGAACTAAGATACTAAGAAGAGTCTTGCCTCAGTGGTGGAGAAAGATTAATCCTAGTCTAAACACAGCTTTGGTCCCACGTAACAAAAAGTAAGATTCAAATGATCAAACTCATTACTCTTTCCAGGTAATTTAATCATGTTCCAGAAAAACCATTCAAGGATATTTATAGGAAAACAAAATTGCCATACATATAAGTAGGCAACGTTTACAATGCCCAGAATCTAATTTAAAAAAGTACAACCCAAAATACTAAATGAAAATATAACCCAAAATGAGGAGGAAAAAAATCAATCCATTAAAACTGACCCAAAAAATGAAACAGATGATAGAATTGGTAGACATTGAAACAGCTATAACATATTCAAAAGACTGGAGGAACAAACTGGACATTTTGTAGAGACAAGGGTAATATAAAAAAGTCCTCAATCAAATATCTTGAGATGAGATGAAAACAAAATAGTGAAGATAAAAAAAAAACACTGGATGGGATTAACAATAGGTTAGACACTGCAGATGAGATTAGAGAACTTGAAGACAGCAATAGAAACTCCCTAAAATGAAACAGAGTAAGAAAAAGAAATCTGAAAACCATGGCCCATGGGCCAAATCCAGCCCTCTTGTTTTCACATTGTTTGTGGCATTTTCCCACTATAATAGCAGCACTGAGTAGCTTGTGACAAGGACTATAAGCCCCAGAAAGCCAAAAATATTTGTTATCTGACCCTTTACAAGGGTTGTTATTGGCAACCCTTTTTCAAGCCAATGCAAGAAGACAAATATGATAACGATAATGGTGATGGTGATGATGACAGTAGTAATAGTAGTAATTGTAATAGTAGTAGTAAAATACACTATTTGCTTAGGAGGAAATACAACTTGTTTTCACAGACAACATAATCATTTACATAGAAAATCCCACTGAGTCTATTTAAAAGCTACCAGAAATTGTAATGGAGTTTAGCAAAATTATTGGATAAAAGTTATAAAAAATTTAAGTGCATATCTCTATACTGGCAAAGGACAATCAGAAATTAAAATTATAAAAACAATACCACACACCATATATGCTTGCATTAATAATATGAAATACTTAAGTTGACAAAAATTAAGTTGACATAAATATGTTCAATAAGTATATACTGAGAACTACAAAACTTTGCTAAGAGGAACTAAAGATGACTTAAATGGCAGGAGAGAATTGACTGCAAAGGGTCACAGGTGATTTTTTGAGTAATGGAATATTCTGTGTCTTGATTGTGGGGGTGGATGAATGACTGTATACATCGTCAGAACTCATCACAATTGTACACCTAAAAAGGTGAATTTTATTGCATTTAAATTATATCTCAATAAGCTTGTCTCAGACAAATCCTCTTTTTTTAAAAAGTGCCAAAGACATAAACAATTAAAAATAAAATATAAAATTAAACCTATGAATGATGTAAACTTATGGTAAAGGATACAAAAATAAAAACTATATGACAGTATAATTCCTCATCCATCAGCTTGGCCCAAATTCAAAAGTTTAGCTACAGAGAAACAAGTACTCTCATACATTGCTGTTGGAAGGCAAAAAAAGTACAAGGATTGTGGACAAATTTGGCAATAACTAACAAAACTACATGCTATTTTTCCTTCTTCACTGAAATTCCATTTCTAGGATTTACCTTGAAGATACCACCACAATAATAAAAAAATACATATGCATGGGATTATATGTTATAGGATTAATTGTTCTCAAACAACAGTGGATAGCACTAAATGTTTCAATATAGAACTTTGAATAAAGTATGGTACATGAGCATAAAGAAATTCTTTGCAGTTAAAAAAATAAGGAACAACTATAGAAATGAATGTGGAATGACTTCAAGGATATATTAAGTGAAAAAAGCAAAGTGCAGACAAACACCCACACTTACACTTGTGTGTAAGAAAGAAGAAATAAAGCATGCATAATTTTCTTACTTTAACAGGTTGAAGCACATGAACTCTACTGCTGGTAACGAGATGTCACAAGGGAATACTGCTGTCCTCTACAGAAAACAAGTATAAAATAGCAAAATATTACTTAAAAATCACCATTTCAGGCACACACACACACAAAAAACTAAGTTCAGATAACAACTTGAGAAGTGTTTATTCAAGATAAATTGTTTCTGTGTTGTGTAAGCAAACTAATTTTGTGGTATTCTTGCCTGAAGGCATTATAATCCCACCCTCACTTAAAGCTGTATCAACCAAAGACAGTACTTTCTGAGGCAACCATCAAAGCTCCCAATATTTTAAGAGGAAGATTTTGGAAATGAGAGACATGGAAAATGACTGAGAAAATAAACTTACCCGCCCTTGCTGGAAGACTGAGTAAATGACATACCTGAGGAGACTCTAGTCTCCTCAGACTTGGAATTTTCTGTCTCCTTGAATATGTTCCTCAAGCCATACACACAACAGCTCAGTCAGCATGAGGTGGAAGCCTTCATTGTTTGAGGTATCTGAGCCTAATCATACTTAAACTTTTGGCTGACTTTAAAATATGCAGGAATTAAAGAGGGCACATACTGAATGGAGCACTGGGTGTTATACGCAAACAATGAATCATGGAACACTACATCAAAAACTAATGATGTAATATATGGTGATTAACATAACAATAAAAAATAAAACTATGTAATGTATGGTGATTAACATAATAAAATAAAAAAAAAATAAAATAAAATATGCAGGAAAAAGCTCTTAAAAAAAGAAAATCATAGATATGGCATACCACAGAGAGATAGATTTCACAGTGTTAGTCCAGAAAATTGTCCATTAAACATATAAATAGGGGTGCCTGGGTGGCTCAGATGTTTGAGCATCTGCCTTTGGTTCAGGTCATGATCTCGGGGTCCTGGGATTAAGCCTCATGTCAGGCTCGCACCTCTGCCTCACCCTCTGTTTGTGCTCTTTCTCTCTCTTTCAAATGAATAAATAAAATCTTAAAAAAAAACAAGTAAATAAATGAAAACACAGAAATTCTCAGAAAAACAAAACAGAATCAGAAGTTGTCTACATTGTCCAGTTTCCAATAATGATTAAATGTGCAAAGAAATATGGAATTGCCAATAATCAAGGGAAGAAAAAGAAGCCAATAGGAAGAACTCTGAATGTCTGAGTGTGCTCAGTTTTTGGATTTAGCAGACAGACTTCAATACAGCTTTCATGTGTAGGTTCAAAACTTAAAGAAAAATGAAGAATTATAGGATTATGTGCTACGAATTAGTGAACAAATCTCATCAGAGAAGTAGAAACTATGAAATAAGTCAAAGGATAATTCTAGAATTGAAAAACACAATAAAAATTCTCCGATGGAATTAACAGCAAATTTGAGCTGTCAGAGAGGAATCACTGAACTTCAAAGTAGACTAATAGTAACCAACTAACATCAAAAACTCAAGAAAAATAGATTGAAGAAAAAATGAAAAAAATCTCAGATCACAATACCCAGCATTGCACACTATGTGAAAGTACAGTCCCAGAGGATGAAAAAAGAGAAAGGAGAAGAAAACACGGGGAGGGGCACCGGGGTGGCTCAGCTGGTTAAACGTCTGCCTTCCGGCTCAGTTCATGATCCCAGGGTCCCAGAACGCCGCCTCCCTACTCACCGGAAAGCCTGCTTCTCCCTCTCCCTCTCCTTCTGCCGCTCCCCCTTGCTTGCTCAGGTGTGCGCATACGCGCACACGCACGCATGCACGTGCGCATACTCTCTCAAAAAAATAAATAAAATCTTAAAAAAAAAGTTCAAAAAAAAAGAGAAAAATACTCGAGGAAACAATGACCAAATCATCCCAAATTTGGCATAAAACAATAACTTCCAGATCGAAGAAATTTAACAAACCTCACATAGGAAAATATAGGAATGTCACAAAGGAAATCACATAGGGACTCATCACAATTAAACTGCTAAAAGCCAAGATATGACATTAACAAGAAAGAGCAAGAGGAAATTAATACAAAGCATACATGGCAATGAATATTATTAATGGCTGAAATTCCATCAGAAATAATGGAAGCCAGAAGAATGGCATATTCAAAGGTGTTGAAAGAAAAAAAATTAACTTTGAAGTAAGAACTTTATGTCCAGCGAAACTATTTTTCAAAAATTAAGGTATAAAAAAAGACATTTCTACATTTCTAGATAAATGAAACCTGAATTTGTTACTACCATATGTGTGCTACAAAGAAATGCTAAGTACAATTATCTACAATAGCCAAACTATGGAAACAGCACAAGTGTCCATTGATGAATGGATAAAGAAGAGGTGGTACACACACACACACACACACACACACACACACACACACACACACACACACACTGGAATATTATTCAGCCATAAAAAAAGAATGAAATCATGCCATTTGTAATAACATAGATGGAGCTGGAGGAAGGGTATTATGCTAAGTGAAATAAGTCAGTCAGAGAAGGACAAATACCGTATGATTTTACTCATATGTGGAATTTAAGAAACAAAGCAAATGAGCATGGGAGAAAAAGAGATTGAGAGAGAGAGAGAAAATGGCAAACCAAGAAACTGACTCCTAACTACAGAGACCAAACTGATGGTTACCAGAGGGGAGGGGAGTCCGGGGTGGGTAAAATAGGTGATGGGGATTAAGGAGGGCACTTGTCATGATGAGCACCAGCTGTTGTATGGAAGTATTGAATCATTAAATTGTACACCTGAAACTAATATTACACTGTATGTTAACTGGAACTTAAAAACAAAACAAAAAAAGAAATGCTGGTGCAAATCCTTGAGACTGAAAAAAAAAAATGCAGCAAAAGGAAGCTTGGATCCAAGGAAAGAATAAAGTCATCGCAAATACTAAATATGGATGTTAATATAAAAGCATATGTACATTCTTTTCTTCTTTTACTTTCTTTAAATGACTCTTTAAAGCAAATTTTGTATAATTATATTTTAGGTTTTATAGTATACATACATATAATACATATCACAATAATAACAAAACAGGAAAAGGAAATGAAACTATATCAATGCAAAGTTTTTATATTTTAATGAAAGTAAATATGTATTTACTTGAAATATACAGTGATAAATTAAAAATTCCTATTGTAATCCTTAGAGCAACTATTAAAAAAAACCCACTAAAACGACTTCCCCCCTTTCCACGGTGTGTGTTCCAATCCAGGTATAGTGCATTTCAACAGGTCTGGCTTTCAGCAGGACAACAGTACCCCAGTGGAGATTGAGATGTTTCCCTTCAGCCAGTAGTACCAAGCAACTCACCCATCCTGGTGGAACATCTCACTGCAAATTCCAGTTGGATAATGCCTTTTCCAGGCATGATGGGAATTGGTGTTCTCAGAAGCATAGCACATTGATCCACCATGAGAGATGGTACAGTGGCTGTTTCTGGCAACTTCCATACCTTTAAGGTACTGAGTGTCTTAAAGGGGTCCTCAGTGTGACATATGGAGCAATAGGCCCTATTGGTTGATTATTCAAATGTATTAAAACCTGGGACATTACTTTATTCCACCAGACCATGGTGGTTTTACTTGCTAGAATTTAATCTGCTGCACTAATATTGCATTCTTCCTTTCTACAAACCCCGCTACTTATGGGTTATAGTGGTGATCAAACCTCCATTCAATGTCATGTTCTTTTACCGAGTTTTGCACATCATGACCTTTGCAATGACCCCTGATCACTGTTCATTTGAGGAGGGTATTGGTATAAGGCACTCTGCTTTTCTAATCCCCTAATTGTGGCAGCCTTGATTGCATGGTGGCAGCCTTGATTGCACGGTGGCAGGGGAAAGCAAGGGTTAGGCCAGGTGAGGTGCCCACACAATCCAAGGCATATTTAGAATCCTCATTTTGAGGGACAAGGCCAATATAATCAATTTGCCAATCTCTGACTAGTTAAGAATTCTGGTGGCTGGCCCCAGACTCCTATAGCAGTTGCCTTAGGCATTGTTTAGAACCCAGGACATGCTATTATTGCGCTAACTCAGTCACTCCATTTCATGAGCAAGCCAGCATTTTTGGCAATATGTCATCCCACCAGGGTCTACCTATGCACCCAGTCTGTTGTATCTACCGAAGTGTCAGTTGCTAGGGCTCATAACCAGGCTAGGCCATCAGCTATTATCAGAAGTCTAGGGTAATTACTATTTTTAAAGGTTTTATTTATTTATTTGAGAGAGTGCATGAGAGAGAGAACAAGCAGGGGAGGGGCATAGGGAAAGGGTGAAGCAGGCTCCTGGATAAGCAGGGACTGATATGGGGCTTGATCCTACTACTCTGAGATCATGACCTGAGCCAAAGGCAGATGCTTAACCAACTGAACCACCCATGCACCCCATTGAAAGATTTATTTATTTGTTTGTGTGTTTATTTATTTGAGAGAGGGGAGGGAGGGGCAGAGGGAGAGGAAAAGAGAGAATCTCAAGCAGACTCCCCTCTGAGCAGGCAGCCCAATGTGGGGCTCGATCCCAGGACCCTGAGATCATGACCTAAGTCGAAATCAAGAGTTGACTGCTTAACTGACTCAGCCACCCAGACACCCCTTGGGTAATTACTATTTAAAAGTTTCTTTTTTTTAAATTTTTTATTGTTATGTTAATCACCCTACATTACATCATTAGTTTTGGATGTAGTGTTCCATGATTCATTGTTTGTGCATAACACCCAGTGCCCCATGCAGAACGTGCCCTCTTTAATACCCATCACCAGGCTAACCCATCCCCCCACCCTCCTCCCCTCTAGAACCCTCAAAAGTTTCTTTTGTATTAGAGGTCAGACAGCATGAGATGCTTCTTCCATTTCATTGTCAGTTGCTGTAAAATATCCTCCCCTTTGCTTTCTCCTCACTTTCCCAGAGATTCCACCCTGCAGTCTCCTAATCAGGCTTTGTCACGGCGCTTGAAACATAATCCACAGCAATTTGTTCCCTACAGCTTTGTAAAATGGCACACTAAGATCTCCACCTTATTATCCTGCTTGCCCATCTTGTCTGCCAGCTCTGAAGCTGGCAAAATAGCGGACAACTGCATGTCCTTCTCTAACCACATCTATTCATCCAACTTTCTGACTGGGACTTCTGCCTCTGGTTGGGCATTGGTGGCCACCCAGACTGCCCATAGTAGTAGCCAGTCCGCTGTGGTCTCAGTGTACAATACACAGTTTCTCCAACAAATAACCTTAAAGCACGGGGCGTTTGGGGGCATCCCCATACTCACGTGGCAGTCCACAAGCATCTAACATACAGGCCACCTCTTCCCACACGGAGATCAATGGCCAACTCAGGTTTTCCCCAGCAAATTCTTTCTTCCCAAGACCCATTCCTTCAGTCTCCTGGCTAGTTGAGCCAATTGTTAGTTTGCACCTTCGGACGTTTCGCCAGGTGAAATTTGAAACTGGCCCCCATAGGTAGAGGGCAAGGAGAGATCTATCAGGAGAGGTAGACTGCTGCAAATTGGCAGGTGGCAGGTTTAATCAATAAGCAAGGGAATTTACTTACGAGGCTTGTCTTCAGCAGCCACAAGACAAATAGATCTCCAGACCTGCCCGCCAGAATCTTAAAAGTTTATATAGAGGTCTTAATGGGGTTTAGTCACGTATACTTCCAGAAGCCCTCAAGAACATACTACTCTCTCAAGATTCAGTCACTGAAATTGCCCAGACTATGGAAATGTTGGGCAGAACCTACATTCCAAGGACAGGAGCCTCCAATTGCCGCAGCTGGCTGCCAGGTCAACTGGCAGTCATGTCCTCTTGATGACCTCCTCTAATAACTGGGGAAAGAATAGCATTTTTTTTTCTCTTTCAATACACGGTATGGGAATAAACTTATGTAGATTAAGGAATATTGGCTAATAATTTATTTTATTCAGTGGGTTATATTCCAGTATGCACTAATATATTTTGTGCAGATATTGTCCCTTATTTAGCCCTTTGGAGCATTTCGTGGCTCTTTTAGTATAAGTGGTAGAGCTGGAAAAGACTCATTTTGCCACCATCATAATAAAAATTGGGCAAGCATCACTAATGGATTCTATATCTAAGGGAGGATTTTGATGAGAAAACAAAAGACAAACCTAAAATAAGAAACATTTTATTTTTAAAACTGACCTGTATTCTTCATAAATGTCAATTTCATAGAAGACTAAAGCATAACACTAGATTCAAAAACACTAAAGGAACATGACAGCTAAATGTAGCACATGATGATTGAGAGGATCCTTTAATGCAAAAAATAATAAAAGGACAATATAGGGCAACTGATCGAATTGAGATATGGATTACAACTAAAGTATTGTAACAACATTCAATTTCCTCCACTTCATAATTGTATTATGATTTTAAAAAAATACACACAAAAATGTTATTAGAAATAAAAAGGGGTAAAGACACAGTGATAAAGCAAATATGCCAAAATGTTAAAAATTAATGAATCTGAGTAAAGGATATACTGGGGTTTTCTGTACTATTACTATTCTTGCATGTTTGTAAGTTTGAAATTATTTCAAAATAAAAATTTAATAAAAAGTTTAAATAACCACATATAAGGTATTACAAAATTCAAGATATTTCAACAAAGTTGTGAGCAAAGTTAATTCAAGGAATGGCAATTACAAAGAAAACAATCAAAACCAAAATTAGTTTTTTAATTTAATGTGGGGAAATAATTGACTTATTTCTTCTTAAGAAAATATGAGTAAAAATATGAACATAAGCCTCATGACAAAGTAAACATTACATGAAAATAATTTTGCTCTTTTTACTTTCCATAGGGTTGAACAACAACCCACCGGTAGGTAGATAAGATAAAGAAAATAAATAAGTATAGCCAAAAGACATAGATTTTTTCCAGGGCACCTGGGTGGCTCAGTTAAATGACTGCCTTCGGCTCAGGTCATGATCCCAGGGTCCTGGGTCTGAGCCCCACGCTGGGCTCTCTGCCCAGTGAGACCCTGCTTCTCCCTCTCCCTGCTGCTCCCCCTGCTTGTGCTTGCTCTCTCTCTGTCAAATATGTAAATAAATTTTTTTTAAAAAGTGATTATTTTTCTATGAAATTCTTAACCATTGAAAAAATATTAATATGTAGGACATTCTCAAGTTACAGTTTATGCCTCTGCACTGAGATAGAACAATACCTCACCATATATCATTCAATGAAAAGATACCCACTTTTCTAGTTAACCTCAATACCCATCTGTTGTCCAGAATGGCTTCAGTTCATACACAAGAACAATTAGTTTTTGATGCATTTATGTGTAGTTATGGTAATCTTTCTAGTTGAAGCCAAATATTTTAATCTTGTGAATCGTCTAATTCACTAACCAAAACATTTGAGCTGGGGGTCACAGGGTTGAGAATTTAAAAAGAAAGGTTCTAAAATTATGAGACAGAAAAAGAATAAAAGAAAATGTCCCTTTGGTCCTCTGGTGTTCAGAAATTATTACAATTAAATTTAGAATTGTGACTGGCACTTAGTAAAATAATGGGGTTTAGATATGTGGTAGACAGCCTAAGGTCTAAGGGCATTTAACAAGGAAGTAGAGAAAACAAAAATATACCCATATTTTCAACTTTCTGTCCAGTGTTCCCTTCTCTACACTACCCTTACAGTTGACTAAAGTTAAAGATCCTGCAAACAAAATTCCAAAAAATATAGAAATACTTAATACATTGTTTGAGTGTATGCATATGTGTTACTGTAAATCATGAAAGTATTTTTTTAATTTGGTGAAATATTTATAATAGAATCTCTTGTATTAAAAATCATGGAAATATGTTTTAACATTTTTATCACAATAATATAAGGAAAATTGGAATGAATTAAATTCTAATTATAAAATATTCACATTTCAGATTATCAAATTTAGATATCATTATGTAAACCCCTAGGGTTATTGGAGCAAGATCATGTCCTTCCTTCATGGTAGAGAATAGTTCTCCATTTGAAAAATCAACTCCTGGATGCCTGGGTGGCTCAGTTGGTTAAGCGGCTGCCTTTGGCTCAGGTCATGATCCCAGGGTCCTGGGATCAAGTCCCACATCAGGCTCCCTGCTCAGTGGGGAGCCTGCTTCTCCCTCTGTCTGCAGCTCTCCCTGCTTGTGCTCTGTCTCTCTCTGACAAATAAATAAATAAAATCTTTAAAGAAAAAAAGAAAAAGAAAAATCAACTCCTGATGTGCTATTATTGGGCACTAGTAGAGAATGACCATGGGGCACTAAATGATCTTGAGACCAGTGAAACTTATTATCAGCTGGTATTAAAAGGTCCAGCAAATAACAAGACTGAGTAGATACAGCAGAAAAACCCAGGATATGGTGAAAACTATTTACTTATAAATGGGCTCAAAGGTACACCCAGTTCACCTACCTCTTCTTCTTCAATTCACACTTATGGCCTTTTCAGTGTTTCTTATAACCAATTAACTTAAAAATAAAGGACTTGGGCCTGAATCATAGATATGTCCATGTACTATGTTGGCTGAAGCTGGAGAATGATGTTTGTTGCCCTTAAGGGTAGTCCAGAAGGAGAATGGTGAAGGGAAATCTTTCCAGAAGTCATAGCTGAGAGCAGTACACTTGATTATAAACTTATATGGAAGACAAGTTGGCCTGAAGTGTGGATATATATTGACTACTGGGCAGTGGGACTTACCTGGCTAGTGGGTCAAAAACCTGAAAGGACCAGCACTGAAAGATTGGGGACAAGAAAGTCTGGGGAAGAGGTATATGGATCTCTATATGGAAGAGGGCACAAATGTGTGTATCCTATAACTCATATAATACCAACCAGAGAAGATATACTTCAGAAAAGATAAAATTACCTGTCCTGGGGATGTCAAACAGATACTCTCATCAGACACTCTAGTGACTGCATTGTGCGCCCATAAAAGGAAGGGCTGTTTTTGCAAAAAGGGTAGCTACTGATGAACTAATAGCATAGATTTCCTCTCACTATGTTGATCTACCTATTGATCCTACTGAATAAAGAATTTGCCAACATCTGAGACAGATTTTGAGTCCCTTATAGAACACCATTCTTCAGAAAGTTCATCTAGCCACTGTGACAAGTCAATTATATTATATACTTTCAACCTTGAAAGGGTCAGTGAAACTCCCTCACTAGATAAAGACTCCAGATAATTGAACAATACAAATGAGATGGACCAGCAAAAGTGCTGGCTAAAGGTAAAGCAAAACAAAACAACAACAACAGCAACAACAACCACAAAAAACTCTAGAATTGAGTGCTGGGAAAGGGAGATGGCAAGAAACAATTATGGCCCAAACACCAGTTATAGCTCAGTCTTTTAATTCTCTTTAGCCTTTTAAAAAATATTGAAAACACTTACCACCTTGAATAACTGGACTTGCAAATCCCCCTTCCCTTAGAGAAGACCTGAATACCATAGGCTATGAGAGAGAATCTGAGTGGTCCATTGGGTGGATATTATCAAATCCAGTTCACATGCCACCCCTGTGTCACATGGCTTTACCTGCCTCCTGATCTTCAGGTATTTGCTCAATGGAGTGCTCCAATTGCCACTGTTCGGACCTCATCTCTTAAGATTGTTGAATATCTCAAGGTTTCTCAGAGTGAGGGTCAGGCTCTGACAGAGCATCAGTTGCTCCAGTGGAGCAGAAGCTCCAACAACTATGGCACCTTGTGGCAACTATGGACTGATCCTACCCATAGAGGCTTTGGGTTCTTCCTACAAATTCTAGACCCAAATAAAGTGCCATGCTAAAGGTTATGACTCTGGATTCCTCATCAACTATTCAGGAGGCATAGGCAACACCTGGAAGGACAAGGGACTAAATGCCTTTGGGCAGATTTTGACTAATGAGAGACAATAGATGTGAATGAGCCATAGAATGAATTCTTCTCCCTTGTTCTCCACAGAGGATTATTCTGAGGTACAATAGCTCCATATGGCCTATCTAGAGACATTTGCATGATTCAGTGAGTAGTTGTGTTTATAATACTGTAGCCACTTTAGGAATATGCCAGCATCTATTTGCCTTTTCCCCCCTCCTTTCTTACTTCCTTTTTCCTTTACTAATTGTATCTCTGGCTTTAGACTCCCTAATAAAACATCACATAAGCTATATTTCTGAGAACCGAAGCTAAGACATATTGGCATAAAATAAGACTTCTTTACACTTCAAAGAAATTATATAAACTTAAACAAAAATGAAGTGAGCATCTTACCTCATCCTTAGAATTGCAGGTAATTCTAGTGATCTATTGCTGCAGAACAAATACTCCAAAACATAATGTCTTGAAAAAAAGAATTATTATTCTGATGGGCATATGGGTTGACTGAATTCAGGTGGGAGATTTTTACTTGGGGTCTTTCATATGGTCACACTCAGATATTGGCTGGGGCTGTAGTCATCTGAAGATTTGACTGGAATGGACATACCAGATGGCTCATACACATGAATGGTAGTTGCTGGCTGTCAGATAGGGGCTCCCTTGGGTTTGTCAACCAGGTTGTCTACATGGCCTTCAGCGGCTTTGGTTTCCTATAGTACGGTGATTTGGTATCTAGAGGGAGCATTATAAGAGTGAGAAGTTCCAAGAGGCCAATTAATAGTATTCTCTTATAATTCTTAATATTTCAGTGGTCAATTGTTATTTCTCCTCTCCCATTTCTGACTTTATTTCTTCAGGTCCTTTCTCTTTTTTTCTTATTGAGTCAGGCTAAATTCCTAGAAACATACAATCTTCTAAAACAGAACCAGGAAGAAATAGAAAATCTAAACAGACTGATTACAATAAACAAAATTGAATCAGTAATCAAAAAACTAGCAAAAAATAAAAGTCCAGAACCAGATGGATTCACAGGTGAATTCTACATGGATTCACAGGTGAATTCTACTAAACACTTAAAGAAGAATTAATACTTATTCCTTTCAAACTATTCCAAAAATTAGAAGAGGAAGGAACATTTCCAAATACATTCTATGAGGCCAACATTACGCTGATACCAAAACCAAAGGCACCACAAAAAAAGAAAACTATAGGCCAATATCCCTGATGAACATAGATGCAAAAATTCTCAACAAAACATTACCAAGAGGCCGGTTAAGTGATTCACTGGAAACTGACATTGTCTCTCTGCATATTCTATCATTCAAAGATATAACAAGGTCCAATCAGATTCAAGGAAGTAGAGAAACAGACTCCACTTTTTGATGGGGGAGTAGTTTGCTCACACAGCTTTGTGGAAGAACATACGGGATAAAAGATGTGGCTAACTCAGAAAATGCATTCTGCTACAGTACCATTATCAGTTTGTAGCACAGAGAGGAACAAAAGAGAAGAGGATGTATAAAGCAGTAATTGAGTAGTTACGCCTGCTATAGACATTTACAACAGGAGTGGGTATTTCTTTGCCTTAAAGATCCTGTCATACACAGAAAAAAAAAAATGTTTATTTCCTACTCTATAGTTTTTCCTATTCTGGCAATTCTCAACTTTAAATTTATTTCTTGGCTTTAAACACACTATGTAAAGCATTGCAATGCTATTTATAGTTTTACCATGTGATTATGCAGATTTTGCCTGAATATATCCCTCAGTGAGTTTTCACCCCTGATAGAGATGTGCTTGAAATCAAGTATATTGAAATATCCCGACATAGGCTGCAATCATGAAGCATTTACAATTTTTCTCTTGACAAATTTTGACAAATTTTGCAAACCCTTCACTTCATTTGGGCTAGCTTGTTGTCCCCAGTTCTTACAGCTTAGAAAACAAAGTAATCTAATCACTTTAGTCCCCCCATACAGTCAGTCTCATGAAACAATTTACAATGTCTAGTCCAGGATTCCAAACTTCATTCACAATTAATGCTTCTCTCCTTTAATTTGGACTGGTGGAAACCCACATGTAGAAAAGGGTCATAGTAGGGGCGCCTGGGTGGCTCAGTTGTTAAGCGTCTGCCTTCAGTTCAGGTTATGATCCCACGGTCCTGGGATCGAGCCCCGCATTGGGCTCTCTGCTGGGCGAGAAGCCTGCTTCTCCCTCTCCCACTCCCCCTGCTTGTGTTCCCTCTCTCGCTATGTCTCTCTCTGTCAAATAAATAAATAATTAAAAAAAAAAAAGAAAAGAAAAAAAAGAAAGAAAGAAAAGGGTCATAGTGATCTTTATTTCCTCTCCTAGACTCTCTTTCCCTCTTTCTTTGGTTTGCAAATCTGAATTTCTGACCCCTCCTGCAGAAGGCAAAACTAGAAGAATAGGAAAAATCTTACTTGACTGGTACTGTCTGAGCTGGCCTCAAGTTTTTGGAAGCTGATTCTTTCACAGAGAAATTTTGTGGGTTTTGGATAAGGTCATCCTTACCAGGGATTTTTTTCCCTGCAGCATTCTTGATGCATATAAATGTGACTTTTCTGCCTGGTCATTTGTAATACTCCCCTCAGCCCATGGACAATCAGAGAAATTTTCTACACTCTTTCTGCGGAGGTCTCCTCAAGCTTCCATGTAGCGCTCTTGTTCAGGACTTGAGAAGATCTAAGTCCAGCTTCAATATGGCCTACACATAGGATCATGGTAAATAGGGCCAATGGCCCACTCTCGTTGTTACTGTAGATACTTCCCAATGGCAGTCCTCTACACTGTAATTAGCTTCTTGTCATTTAGATTCTTTTTTTTAATTATTTTAAGATTTATTTATTTATTTTAGAGGGAGAGAGAGAGCACAAGCAGGGGCAAGGGCAGAGTGAGAGAGAGAATCTCCAGCAGACTCCCTGCTGAGCATGGAGCCTGACATGGAGCTTGATCCCATGATCTGGAGATCATGACTCGAGCTGAAACCAAGACTGAGATACTCAACCAACTGAGTCACCTAGGCACCCCTTTTCATTTAGAT